>NC_138822.1:71493673-71761173 GCF_965178545.1 Coloeus monedula
CTTTTTGGGATACAGTTAGTAAAACTGATGGTTTGCATTAGAAATTACTTTAAAATTTTCCCATGACTACAAGACTGTCAGAATAAAAAGACAATAGCACAAAAATGGAAATCTAAAGTTAAAAGCTGTGATCTTTAATGTGACTGCTGTAACTTGCATGGGAATGGGAGGGTAACTAAAGCATGACTCGGCTCTTTGTACCTGGGGAAGCAGGTGCCTGCTGTAGTGAAGTCTCCAGAGGTGGGTGAGGAGCAGAGGAACCTGCTGGCTCACCTCAGTGTGGGAGCCTGGGGCATGGTGCCTGCCATGTGTCATGGTTATGGTGATGAAGATGCTGCTCTCTGGTATTTCTAGGCCTGTCAGTTGATGAATCAACAGAGTGTGTCCGAACAGAAACAACCAAGCGTGTGTTCTTCTGGAAGAAAAAGAAAGTCAGTACCAGATGCACCACAAACAGGATGACTGTGACACATGAAGGTGACCATGATGAGAATAGGGCTCATGTCCTGTTACTTACCCTGAGAGTTATCATTTGCCTCAGCTGCCCCAGGTGACCTCTCAGCTTTGTTGAACTACAGATGCGCTTCCACCACTGTAAGAGGAGCTGGTGTTTCACTGTCTGCCTCTGACACAAGCACTGGGGTCATTCTCATTTGCAAAAGAAATTATTATGTAGGGGTGCTATTCTTCTGCTCTGGAGCACCATCATTGGGGATCTAGTGGCACTGGCTCTCCAGTTGGTCACAGATCTGTCAAAAATTACCCCTGTCCCTGGGTCCAGGGCCAAGCATGCTGAACTGGAAAATGAGCACAGCTAGAAATTTGTGTCCATGACTGAGTCCCTGGTCCTCTTTAAGAGTTGCTCAGAGCTCACTGAGAGAGCTGGGCAGCAATAACACACTCCCTGACTTTCCCTTCCCACCTTCCTCATGCCAAGCAGACATTTAGGTACCAGGATGCCAGAAATATGTCTCAGACACTGCAGAAAGCTGGCACATTTTCCATGAGAATGGCAGGAGTCAGGCATCACTAAGAATAGGGATTTCATCACCTCTACCATGTTTTTGTCCCCAACAGTTGATTAATTTCTGTTACTTGGGTGTTTACAGCCAGAACTAAAGATCCTCCTGCCGTGTTGTGTGTTCTAGAGCAGGCTGCTGCATCCTCTGCATTTTCCACAACTGTCTTACACTCTGAATGTCCCATGGCTCAGGTCTCAAACACTTTCATTTGGAATATTATCACAGGCTGCTGTCATAGCAGAGATTGTTCTTCTGAGCTTTGACTTCATTTTTCTGAGGATAGTTTCAAAAAATTAATCTTAGTATATTCTTTAATATCCTCTTACACTTTTTCTTATAGTTCTGTTGGTATATCAACTGTCTTTGGAGGCCTTTGTCTGAAAATACTGTGATGAAATCATCTTTCAGGTTCCATTTTGGAGTCAGCTGAACGATCAATCTCCCTGGTAAAAGGTGGCAGGTCAGAGTATGCAGCAGCTCTGGCCTGGGAGAAAAAGGGGGCTTTTCCAGGACACAGAGTCTTCACAGACTGGCTGGAATCAACAAAGGACAATCCTGTGGTGATTGACTTTGAGGTAAGAGAAGAACAAGAAAAACACTGAGACAGCAAAGGCTAACTGGTTAGCAGCTCTTCATAGATCTGTGCAGATATTTTTTCTTGTAAACAAGGATGATGCTGGGTGTGATATGAATGTACATAACTATGGGCATAACATAAACGTACAGAACTTTCATTAGGACAACTTCTTGTGCATTTTGGTTTATAAGGCACAGTGGTTTTGCATTGTCCATGGACAGTGGGAGTAAGAGCGAGGAATGTGAATGAATTGCTCCAGCACCAACAGGAGCTCAGGCGTAGCTGAGGGGTAGTTACCATACAGGAAAACAGTGCATGGTGCTGGGAGCACTTTCTTCCCCTGGGATCATTCCCTTGTCAGGCCTGTGCTGCAAAGTATGTCACATAGCTAAACTGAAACAAAACAGTAACTCCCCCCATCTCCATCCTGCTCCTTTAATGCAGAGTGCTGGTGCTGCTGTGAGTGCACCGATCTGTCTCCCTCCCCAGCTGGTACAGCAGCTGCTCAGCAGCACTTGAGGCAAATAGCAAAACCTGCCTGATTGCAGCATCCACTGAGGTCTCTCCTGCTGCAGCTGCTGAACTCCTGAAGGCAGCATAGGGATGTCTGACATGGCAGGGACTGGATGTAAGCAAACCTTACATCACATAGTGATGCGATGTGTGACAGAGAGTGTCCTGAATTTCAGGACATAGTATCCCACTTCGTTGATTTTCCCCTGGTTCATAGAGTCCTATACTGGGGAAATAAAAGCAGTATGAACAGGATAATATAGGTGTATAGCACTGCCATGCACCTTTAAAGCATCCATAATTCCTGTGTGACACAGCTTCATAAGTAGGCTGTAGCACCTTAAAAATCCTCCGGCTCCCCCGTGAGGGCCCTGCTGTGTTTCGGTTCCTGCTGACTGTCAGCTCTCTGCCAGGTGTCGCCCATCGTGGACCTGGTGAGGAACGTGCCATGCGCTGTGACCAAGCGCCGCCACCTGAGGAGAGCGCTGAGGGACCACGTGGGCAGGTTTGACCCATGCCAGTGTGCCCCCTGCCCCAACAACGGCAGGCCTGTGCTGTCCGGGACAGAGTGCCTCTGCCTGTGCCAGGCCGGCACCTACGGCACCAACTGCGAGATGCGGGCTCCGGGTTTCACAGCAGGTATTTGGGGTGATGGCCTAGTCGTGCAAATATGGTCCTTCTGGTATCTCTTTGTCAGGGGTTAATCTGCCACAACCTCCCCTTACTAAATCCACAGCACGTCTAACCACATGGTGATGTCCAAAAAGCATAAGAATAAATGTAGGGATTAAAAACAAAAAAATCAAACTGAATAGCCATGACTCAAAAGAAAGTGTAAGATATGGTAAAATATTCCTTAGCTACATAATTAAGATCATATAACATGAGCTCTTCAGCAATAAGGAGGAAATTCAGATCAAAGATAATTGATGCGAAAAATTAAGAAAGCCATTGCTTAGTTTTCCCTATAGGCTATTATGCTTAAGACTAAATGGCTAATGAAGATAAAAATTGTTGATTACAGTTTAGAAGGAAAACTCAGTTGTCATAAGGAGAGAGAACATAATCATCATTCTGGAGAACTTAAAGAGCAATTTAATGCAAAACATTTTTGAATTAAATTGGCACTAGTGCCATACCGAAGGGAAACAAAAGAGATGTTACACATGTCTATATTCCACGACCAAAAGGGAACGTAAGGTAAAGTCACTTAGGCAGATACAGGTCTCATTATCTGACCCTGTGAGAGGAATATTTTGAAAGAAATAAACAACTGAGGACAAAGATGGATACAGAAAGTCCATAGCATGCACAAAAGAAAGGGTGTGTAATAAAAAAATTTTATGCATGTTTCATGGTGGTACAGATAAAACATGCCAGGGGTTAAGAGAAGGCAGTAGTAGTAGTGATGTTTTAATTTAACTAGCATGGGATGTAGATTTGGGGTTTAGACATGGTATTAGAACTCAGATTTATTTAAAAACTCATTAAATAATGACCTATCTAAGGAACTTGTCAGTACCATGAAAACTTACACATCTGTGTGTGCAATAAAAGTATAAAATATGCTGCTTCCAGGTTTTAATGTTACTTACAATCAAAACTGGAAAGGTAAATGTATTTTAGGGTTTTGTGAAGCAGCTGGAATTTGGCTGGCCACCTTTTGGAAAACTTAATATTCTAGATGCAATCTACTCCCTTAACAGTAACAATTTTAAATCTTCTGAAAATGGCTATTTTGAATTTACCATTATCCCTGTCATATGTGTCCTTAAAATAAATACTGTGTATGGTACTTGTCTGCCAAAAGACGGTGTTTGTTTCACTTCTTGCAGTTGCTGTCGATGGCCGATGGGGTTGCTGGTCTGAATGGAGTCCATGTGATGCTTCCTTCAAAACCAGAAGGACGCGGGAATGCAATAACCCCTCCCCAATGAACGGCGGGAAGCCGTGTGAAGGGCAGAGGGAAGAAGAGGAGGACTGCTATGTCTCTGTGTTCACAGACAGGTAAGAAGACCAAAAGATCTCCATAGTCACGGAATAGTTAAGGAGCCCTCCATAGTGGCTCTGTAACTATCAAGGAGAAGTAGCACACAGCTTTCCCCTCAGAATTAATTCAGTGGAGCAGAGAGAAGGAAAAGTCTCAAAATCTCTTAAATTTGCTTCACATTTGGATTTATTAATTGTTTATTCCTAGAAAATTGCTGATGAATTGCACACTAAAGTATGCTTGTAGATCTTGTATGCTGCTTTGCATGGCTTCTTTTCCAAAGACATGGAGAAATCTTTTGCTTCTCTTTGTTGGAGTTCACAGTTTCTGGTTTTTTTGGTATCACATCCTCTTTTCTTAGAGGTTTAGATCTGAAAGTCTCACAGAGAGTTCAGATGAAGTTACCAAGTTTCTCATATTCCCACTTTAAGTATGCCTGATGTACCATTTTAGCATGGTTTCAACTTCAAATCCTAACTCCAAACTGACTCAGTTTTTTTCATCTTCAAGGCCAAGTCTTCATTTTTTTCCTCTGGGACCAAGAGCTGAAACAGGATTTTCACTATGCCTGCTATAGTGACTGCAGAGGGGATTCCCGAGTGAATAGGAGAGGATTACAAGCAGTGGTTCCACAGTTCTTTGTTACTCAGTTAGACACCGTGGGCTGTACAGTTCCATACTCACAGAGACCAGCCACCTATAACTACTGCCTGGTTGCAGCAGAATTACATGGATTATTTAGAGACTTCCTGCTATGTTGCTTTTTCTGCCTCTTTTTCTTGCTGTATAAAGATATTTAATTAATTATGTTGCTAGATGCATTTAGCACTTTTTACTTCTCTCACGTTCTCCCCCCTGTCAGCCTGATGCTTTGTCCACCATCTTTTATTTAACAGAATGAAATTATGGAGGGAGGATGACAGGACACACTTGCAGCTTTCCTGACATTCTGCCTTTGTTATTTGGTGACATGAATGCTTAAGATACATCCTTACAGCAAATTTTCGCTTTTCAGAGGTGCTCCTTGTATAAATGATGATGAAGCCAGGAGAGAAGAGAATGTCTTGATTGGTGAGCCTGAGTCTGGATGTTCTAAGCCAGACCCACCAGAATATGGCTTTATCAGGGTGAGCATGAAAAATGATACAGAAGCAAAGTATAGCAGTTGCAGAGATTGGAAATTTTACAGCTTCTCTGCTGTATGTGTCTGATACTCAATCTAGCTACTGTGCTAGTGAGAGTGGTGCTGTCTTCAAGGAATGCTGTGGGACTCTAGCCCACCACACTACACCAGCAACTGAAGAAAAGTCAAGGTAAAATTCATTTTCAAGTGGTCCTTGAATCCTTGTTTTGTAGCCATGACATCAGTTACTGCTACTGGACAAACTAATCATTATATCGGTGAGTGGATGACTCATATTTCAGAGTAGGAAAAGCATGCATTTATTACATCTTATCAGGATTTTGCTATTGTTTCCTTTGGCAATGCCCAATCTTGTTACCATAGATTCTTGCAGAGGATTTTGGTTCGGGTTTTTTAATTTTTTGTTTTGTTTTGTTTTGTTTTGTTGTTGGTTTTCTTTTAAAGAATGAAAAGAACCAGTATGCTGTGGGGGAGGAAGTTGAAATTGCCTGTGTGAGTGGTCATAGCCTCATTGGCTATCAATACCTTCGGTGTCTGCCAGATCAAGTCTGGACACAGCAACACGTTGAGTGCCAACGTAAGCAAGAGGAAACAAACAAAATGCACAGCAACAAAATAGAAGTGGAAGAAAAAGACACAAAAAAGATTTTAATACAGGTTTTTTAAAAAAGAATCTCTAAGATATCTGAAAAGATAACATTTTAAGAAGGTACTTAAGGTAGACATGGCAAAAACATCATGAGTCACTACATCACTCCTCTTTTAATTCAGAAGCATTGCTATTATGTGCTTTATAAGGATATTGTAATATCCAGTGCATAAGAAAATCCTCAGATGGATGCTGTGAGATCCTTCTCTTTTATAGTTTTAAATACCTTTAACAAAAGGACTCACCTTTTGTTTTCAGACTTACAGAGATATCTTTAAGTTGATACAGTTATGAAGAAGAAATAATTCTTACAGAAATTTGTCTACTATCCTTTATATTAAATGGATGATGTGTTTCTAACCACAAGCTCGCAGGCTGCCTTGAAAATCTCTACCATAAATCAATGCTTTGAAGGAATTATAGGTCAGTTAAGAATTAAGAATCAGAATTGGTCTGTTTGCTAACAAGAGAGATTTCAGTAGTGTTCTAAAACTTGGTGTGATTTAATTACTTAGTCTTCATTTTAACAAAAAAAAAAAAGTGCCTGAATATACTTGTGGGCTTTCTATTGCCATTGACTTTGTTTAATTTACAAAAGAAAAATTAAAATATGCTGTTAAATGCTATTCTTACTATTTTTAAGCAGCAAAATTAAATTACTTATATTGGTATACATTAGAAACATGTTGTCATTATTTAGTTATTACTTGAAAAATATTTTAAAGACTATGACAATGCACTGAAAATTTCTAGACTTAATTGTGTTAAATTTTTATTGGTTTTGAATGTCAGACAAATGTTCAGTGTCATTGAGTGTCTTTATATGGTTCTTCAGATAAAGCATTATGACTTTCTGTAAATATCCACACAGCATTAAACCAACAAGAATTATGCTTTTTTTTATTGTTTGTTACAGCCTCAGTATGCCTCAGGCCACCAATATCTGACAGTGTCGCAATTTCCCCATTTAAGCAACAGTACAACATTGGTGAAACAATGAAGCTGAGCTGCCAAGCTGGATTTATAGTCACTGGTCACACAAAATATACCTGTGGGAAAGACCTGTCCTGGATACCTCCTATTCGGAGGTCTATTACATGTGAAAAAGGTTAGTATGCCTGCAGATACTTTACTGTTTCCACATGGCTGGTATTAACAGTACTGTTTATTTCAGCTAGCTAGAACTAGGAGGCTGATGACTGGGTTTAAGACATATAGCAGTTATTAATTAATTTTGGTTTCACTTTGTGCCTCCCATGGTGACAGAATTTCAGCTCTAAACTTCTGCATTAAGTTCAGAATTTTTGGATGCAGTGTACTATAAACTTTAATAATGAAATTGAGACACTGCAACTATTTGCTTAAAACCAAAACCAAACAAAACAAAACCCCAGCTGTATTAACAAGGCTTTATGAAAGCAAAGTAGGAAAATTCATTTTATTGAAACTTCAGCTTCTCTTGTTAAACAGGATTTTCCAGTGATTTTTGCAAAGACTGATGAAAATACTTGTTGCATGCCAACCAGTGAGCTTTTGAAGAGAGAAACTTAGGACAAATAGAAATAAAAACATTTTAGCTTTTATGGTAGGAGAGGAAGATATTTCTGTTCACTCTTTAATAGTTACAGTAGTTTTCACTCTGTTGTTTCAGATGTGCAAACTAAAATTAGAGGTATTTGCAATCCAGGACAAAAGCAAGTTGGATCTCAGTGTGTTTGTATGTCTCCAGAAGAAGATTGTGGGTAAGTACTGTAATTAGAAGTCAAAGTTTCTCTAATGATAGACCAAGAGGCCACTGTGATACCAAACAGGAAGAGCAGGAAAAGACAACTGCAAATCAAGACTACTCTCTGTTCAGATATTAACTAGCTATTCCTCTGTATCCAAATTACATCTCTGTTTATAGCCTATGAAATAAATGAACAATCATAGGATTACAGAATGGGTCAGGTTGGAATGGTCCCCAGTGGTCACCTGGTCCACCCTCCCTGCTCAAGCAGGGCCTCCCCAGAGCACACGGCGCAGGATTGTGTTCAGATGATGCTTGGATATCTTCAGTGAGGGAGACTCCACAGCCTCTCTGAGCAACCTATTCCCCCCACAGTAATCCAGTTCTTCCTCATATTCATATTTCCTGCACATCACTTACTGGCCACTGCCTCTTGTTCTATTGCTCAGCACCACTGAGCAGAGCCTGGTCCCTCCTCTGACCCCTCCCTGCAGGCACTGACAGACATTGATGATGTCCCTCTCAGTCACCTCTTCCTGAGACTGAACAGGCCCAGCTCCCTCTGCCTGTCCTCATAACAGGGATACTCCAGTCCCTTGATCATCTTTGTTACCTTCCACTGGACCTGCTCCAGGAGTTCCACGTCTCTGTTATGCTGAGGAGTCCAGCACTGGACTCAGCTCTCCATGTGTGCCTCACATGGAGATACGCAAGGTCACCTCCTGTAACCTGCCAACATTTACATTACCCAATTACATTAATGTAATGAGACACCACAGCACATCTTTCTAATCTACACTGCTCTCTGCTACTGGAGCCCCCAACTCTTCCTTTTTTTCTCATCATTTTTCCAACATCACTACCGTGCACAAGGAGCATGCAAGGTTGGAACTATGATCTCTAAAGTTTCTTGCAATCCAAACCATTCCTTCCAATTCCAACCATTCTATGATTTTATGGTCCTCTTTTTGGGAAATGACTAAGCTCCACAAAATAATGCTGCTTGGAAATGCATGCACCTTCTAGGAATGAATTCACTCAGTAACCAGAGCAATACAGAAAAAAGGAAACTGCAAGCAGCATGACTGTTTTCGCCTGCCTTTGGTCCCATGATAACTGTGCGTCAGAGATAGACTTTCACACACAGCTGCAGGGATGCATTAACTCAGAAAAGCCACCCCAGGGGCTGTGGAAATTTCACGTCCTCATGGAGATAACAGCATCTCCTTTTTCCTGTACAGGCACACGTCCTTTACCTCCCAGCTGTTGGACAGGACCAAAGCTTCCCCAGCTCATAGCACTTGTTTAATCAGGTCCAGGTCCTGCTGGGGCAGCCTTAGGTCCTTAGATCCAGCCTGTCCATAGCTTTGCTGTGTTTCATGTGATGCTGATGGACTGTTTAAAAGCATGGACTTGTTCCACAGCCTGCTAAAATAATTTTTCTTTTCTTCCTTTGGGCAGCCACAACTCAGAAGACATCTGCGTGCTACATGCTGTTTCTGAACAGAATGTGACCAAGCCCAGCTGTCAGTACTCAGCTGAAATGTGCCTTGGAGTAAAGTCATTTCATTTCTTGCATGCTGGCCCTTGCCATGGTAATTCCAACCTAGACTGGGCTATTGAGAGGGCAAAACTCTCTACGAATAGCTTGAAGAAAGTGCCCTGTGGCTATGACACCTGCTATGACTGGGAGGATTGTCAAGGTATGACTTCTGAATGGTGAGATTTAGCCATTTGGATCTAAAAGTAAAATCTGCTGACTCTTTCACTGCTACAAGAACAGGATTTACAGACATTGTGGTTCCTCTGGGCACGAGGAGTGTGAAAGTGTGGTCAGTCCTGTGTCCCTGCTACCTAGTGTTACACTTAGATAAATGCCTTTTCCCTTTACTCACAACCTGTGTAGTGTTGTTACTTCCAATTACAAAGGCACAAGAGGAACTTGGAGATAAAGGGAACTTTTCCAGGAGAATTAACATTTGAATCTTTAATCACAAAAATGTAGTTGGTAATATTTTCACCCATTCCTTGTGAGGCTACTAGCCCCTAATTTGTACTTCAGGATTTAATTTGGGCCACACCCTCTATGGCATATAATTAAATTGTGAAATTAAATCATGATACTACTTCAAAAGCAAGACTGGGGCCATCAGGCTTAATGGGATTTTAATGGTAAAATTTGCAAATACTCGTATGTGAAAACTGTGTTTATTAAGAGTTTTAATGAACTAGCTAAGCTGGTAAAATCCCTAAGAGGATTATTCTCTAAACACTCTCGTGCAACTTGGCTATTTACCGTGTAACCAGGTGATAAGAGCAGCAGGTTTTCCTGTAAATGTCTGCAGTGCTGACTGGCTTCAGGCACATCAAGTGCTTGCCAGGTAAAGGCTGAGTGACAGACACACTCACTCCATCCCTTACTGCCAGAGACAAATCTGATTCTTATCGCACCTGGTCTACTTAACAATAAATAAAGCAACAGCAGCAATCCTAAGCCCCTGTTTTGAAGATGCAAGATTTCTGCAGCATAGAATTTGAAGTAGGTGGCTGTAAAATTACTGCATGAGATCTTGGTCCTTGTGGGCTCAAGCAGACGGCATGACCAAGTGTGTCCATCAATGGACATGCTCTGGTGGAACCTCTAGGCACCTTGTGCTCCTGGGAAAAAGGTGACAGTTTTTCAAAAATTACTTATTCCAGAGCCTCTAAGAAGCCTAGCTCTGCTTCCCCGATGCAAGTGTCTTCAAGCTGTGCCAGCACTTCAGTGTTTTTTCTCTCAAAAGCCTACAGGGGGTGTCCAGAAAAAAAAGAGAGAGGGGAGAAAAATACATTAAATAAGATTAGTTGTCAGTATGGTGTTCAAGAGATTACAACTGGACTCTTCACCATGTCCACAGAAGCCCACTTTTCATGAGTGTGCACAAACATTTAGGAAATGAAAGTTCTGTTTTTCCTGAGAGTGAGTAGTTGGTATCAACTCAGGGACAGAAGATACTGCAGAGAAGATACTGCAGTACCATGAAAGAAGCTAAATGGAGGAAAGCACACATTTTTCATGTTTTAGGAAACTGAAGGCAGAAACTCTGCCTAGGGAATTTCTGGGAAAGAATATAAAGAGTCAGAACCTGATTAGATCAGAAATAGGTAATGAAATAACCAGCAGGACTGAGCTTTACCACAGGCCAGCAGTAGGTAGCTTAGCATTCATAAAGAAAGCTTTAATGAAATAGGAGCTGACACAATATGGACCTTAAGACTCCATTTCATAGCAAGATTGTGTTCAAGGATAATTGGGAATAGAAAGTCAACTTAATATATCTTTGTTTAGAAGAAAAGTCAGGGAAAGCCAGTGGATAAAAATAGTTAGATCAATTGTGCTTTTGTATGGGCCACTGCTGCAAAAACTGTTATTTAAAGCTGATTATGTCTCTATTCCTCATATCCAGCCATCTAGTGTATGCACTACAGGCTTTTTGTAACTAATATATTGCAAACGTCCAAGAGTGTTTTTCCCTGTTGGACTTTGAAATGTCATCAAAGTATAAAATTTGGTTTTAGTCATCACATTTGCTGCTAAATTTCCACACATTCATTCCCAGAGACACAGACCCAGTGCTCCTGCCTGATGCCTTACCAGTGCCCCAAAGAAGAGATCCGCCCTCACTGCATCCAAATGGAGACAACAGGGAGGAGGAGGACAGTCAGTCATTGCATGCTGGCAGCCATGAAGTGTGCTGGCATCAAACTGAAGGTGCTGGAGCAGGGGAGCTGCCTGCCATAACCCATTGCCTCTCTGCAGACACCATGATCATCGCATTGAATGCAGACTGAGCCACCCACAGAAAGACGTGGTTTATAATGAAAGGATAAATGGATCAAAACTAAAGGATGAGAAAAAAAATACAACTTGTTTAACAGCTTTCTGGGAGAAGGGTGGCAGTGGCTTTTTCTGTCTGAAAATGACCTGGGTTTGGGGGGTATACAGATGGGTTGTCTTGCTGGCAGCTCTGGAGATGTGCACAGGAAGGGAGGGGAACAATGGGAAGGGAGAAAAAGAAACATTGCCTTTGGTGCCCCCTAAAGCTGGATGAGACTTTTCCTCAGCCATTTGTTGCTTTGTCCTTGTGCTTGTGACTGCTCTGCGCTCTTGTCTCACTGACTGAGTTCACCTGCTGCATCATGCAGGCAGAGCAGGCACTTCAGCACCACTTCTGACATCAAATGGGAAACGGGTAGCAAGAGGCTACCTGCACTCATGGTACAAATGGAAGGAGCAATATAAAACACTGAAAACCACAATTATGCAATGATCGAACGAAGTCTTCAAAACGATGTGATTTTTAATTGGAGTGGCTGAACAGAGAAGGTGTTTGCTTTCTGTGTTTGTTTGCTGGGTTTGATCTTTAGGCACTGTCAGGGACTTTTATGATATCCCTCAAGGTGAATTAAGTAAGAAATTACATTTGTACGTAAATATAAAAGAAACATTTAATGAACAATGCACTGGGCAGAGTCCTACTGCAATATGTGTTTCTTCTTGGAGTGGTTCAACTTGGAGTCTGCAGAAATACATCACAATCAGATTCCTTGTATACACCTCCACCAGCATCAAATCTGAGAGCAATTGCATGGGGCACCTCAGCTTAGCCATGGGTCCATGCCCCCAGCATTTCTTGGTCACAAATCATAATTTCTGAGCAGTTGCAACTAGAATTTTCCCTTCAGCACTCAGAATTTTACAAAGCTGAGGAGTATAAACCTGCCTTTTAAGAAAGGGAAAACTGAAAGTACTTTTTCTTTTTAACCAACAGACATCAGAACAATGACAATCAGGAAAAAACCCCCATAGAATCATTGAAAAGAAACGTAGAATTTGCTGAGTTGGAAAGGACCCACACAAATCATCAAAGTCTAGCTCCTGGCCCTGAACAGGACATCCCAAGAATCACACCATGTTCCTGAGAGCATTGTCCAAATGCTTCTTGGACTGTGTCAGGCTGGAGCTGTGACCACTTCCCTCAGGAGCCTGTGCCAGTGCCCAACCACCCTCTGGGTGAAAAACCTTCTTCTAATATCCAACCTAAACCTCCCCTGACTCAGCTTCAGGCCATTCCCTTGGGTCCTGTCACTGGTCACCACAGAGCAGAGATCAGTGTCTGCCCCTCTACTTTCTCCTCACAAGGAAGTTGTAACTGCAGTGAGCTCTCTCCTCAGTCTCCTCCAGGCTGAACAGACCAAGTGACCTCAGACCTTGCACTGCTTCCCCTCCAGACCCTTCACCATCCTCGTGACCCTACTTTGGACACTCTCTAATAGCTTAATATCTTTTTTCCCTTTGGCACCCAAAGCTGCCCCAGCACTGGAGGTGAGGCCGCCCCAGTGCAGAGCAGAGGGGACAATCCCCTCCCTTGCCCGGCTGGCGATGCTCTGCCTGATGCCCCCCAGGACACGCTTGGCCCTCCTGGCTGCCGGGGCACTGCTGGCTCATGTTCAACTTGCCATCAACCACGACCCACAAGTCCCTTTCCATGGCACTGCTTTCCAGCATCTCATTTCTCAGTCTGTCCATACATCCAGGATTGGCCTGTTCCAGGTGCAAAGTCCAGCATTTTTCCTTGTTGAACTTCATAGTGTTGGTGATTGCCCAGCCCTCTCATCAAGTGTCTCTCTGCAGGTTCTCTCTGCCTTGGAGGGAGATAGCTCCTCCCAAATCAGTATTGTCTGCAGACGTAGTATCCTTTCCAGTCCTGCATCCAAAGTCATTTATGAAGATGCACAGGGCCCATGATGGAGCCCTGCAGAACTCCACACATGATGAGTTGCCAGTCTGATGTCACCCCATTCACTGCAACCCTTTATGTCTGAAACATCAGGCAGTTGCTCACCCATTGCATGATGCATGAGGAACGTCCATTACTGAACAACCTGCCCTATGTATAAGTGTCACACCTTGCCGAAGGCTGGGCAAAGTCACCTGGGAGCTGGGAGTGGGCTGGATGTGAAGTGGCCATCTTTCCCTACAAAGAAACATATTTGGGATGTTGTCAAGCTCCCTAAAACAGCAGCTAGTCTCAACTTGATGGAGATCAAGAAAAAGAAGAAATTAATCCTGCTGCTAAATACAATAAATGGGTGCTTTCTTGCTTAAAATGTATAGTAAAATTTATTATAAAAGCCTGAGATAGGCTTTTTTTTGTAATTCTATATCTCTTTCCTCCAACTGAAGATCTACAGTAATATGCTAGTGGTGATCTAGAAGTGAATTGCAGATTCGATTGGTTTTAGATTTGTTTTTAGTGTTGTTTCTTCTTTCAGGTTGCGTTCTGTGGGGGAAGGATGGTTGTGTATGCTTTCTGCACTGTCAACAAACAATGAAGATTTCTTGATCCTGATCCTCTAACCTTAATACTAGCTTTTCATTACAGGCCTCTGATTCCAGTGTAACTGTCTAGCAAAGCTTCCGATAAAGGGAATTTTTTATCCCTGACACTTTTCACCATGATAAATTGTGAGAAGAAGTTATTTCCTGGTAAACAGAAGGCAGCCAAGTGCTCCCTGACTGCCCCCATTTCTCCAGCATCTCTGGTCTCAGAGTGGCTGTGCAAGTGCTCGCAGTAAGACTTGTTTCATTCTCTCTTGCTGATGGGGATCATTTCTGTAGTTTCTGTTTTGCAGTTGAATATTACAGCACAGAATGGAGACATCATCTGCCACTCATTAATAAGGTGGTGATTCTGCCATAAACTGAATCCAGTGGAAATCTTCAGCATGCCAAAATTAGTGGGATTTTTACTGTTGCTTCAGTAGGGTCTGGATTGCTCTTTGCAAGGACTTTTGGTTTGCTCCTGTGCTCTGTCACAGGGGTCCCCAACTCTTAGATCAAGGACTGAAGTTCTTTAAAATTTCCTGCAACATCTGTCTTTTTCTTAGAAGTGATGACTTATATTAGGTAACGATAGTTTTCCTGTTCACTGTGGGCAGGAAATGCCATCCCTCCTTTGCCATTGTAAGCTCCAAGTAACATACCTGGCTTGATGGACCATTGCCTTGGGCCATAACTTATAAGTGGAGAAGATACAGGAAAAATTAAGTGAATCTGTCAGGGTAACCTAGGTCACCTAGTTCTCAAAGAACAGCCTTCTCGGTAATGCAGCTTCTCTACTGCACAGAAAAAAACCCATCTATTTGGTCTTAACATCAGAGAGGAAGCATCATCCAAAATAAGTATACCAAGCCTTTCCACACAAATTTCCATACAAATTCCAACATATCTAACTTTTCACTAGCACAGGAGTATGTGTAATGTATATACTGTACACTTACCAGAGACAGAGACAGCTGGGGCATGATTCAATGACTGGACAACTAGCACCTGCTGTTGTGGGCTTCTCACCACGGCTTCTGTATAAATACTTATTGTAATGTAGAATGTAAAATTTGAGAAATATAGAAGAGAACTGAATAGTGTCTGTTATAATGTTTATCCTTATGCAACCTCAGAAAGGGGTAATCCAGAGTTCTCTTCAGGGGTTTGAAGGTAAATCAGATATATAGATTTAAATATCAACTGCCGAATTTTTGCTGATGAGCCACTGCTTAGTAATAGCAATTACTGTTCCTTCTTAAAAATATGAAAACATCTGGTATTAAATGTTTGAGTCCTGGTGTCTTTATATTTCAGATGCTGTGAGAGTGGTAATTATCTCTTGATTTAAGATTTTGGTGCAAAGTAAGACTACTAAATGCAAAATTGCTAGACACAGTAAACACAGTAGAAAATAGCTACCAGTGGTTTTGCTAGTAACGCTTTCCCAGTGAGTGATAAAACAGAGGCCATCTTAGCCAGTGTTTTTCCCATAAGTTCTGGCAGAGCCCACTGCTGTCCAGTGCACTCTTGAGTTTGCATTCCAGAAAGGGCAGGGAAGCATCTCTAGCAGCAGTATAAATTGTGTCATTCATGATAGTTCCAGCTTAACATATTCAGTTGTGCATTCAGAGGGAGAAGTCCATCACATTTCTCCTCACCCAGACATCCTTGAGCAACAGGCTTTGACAATTTTTTTCAGAAAAGGGAGGCTTCAACTGTGTCTGTAACAGAAACAACTCCGTTTCACTGATTGAGGGTGATGTGATAAGGATGCCACAAATAACAAGTTTTTAAAACCAAAACGTAACTAAATTAATGAAACCTGTGCTCACAGATGTCAATTTTGCTATAAGGAGGTCTTTCAACAGCTCCCAAGGCTGTGTGTTCATATGTGGGTTGGCATGAAGGTTTCCAATGCAGATAGATTTGGGCAAGCTGATCTTCATTCCTTGATTACTGCAAATGACATGCTCCTAAAGGTGTATGGCTGCATCCAAGATAATAATCTTTGGCTGTGCTTTTACTCAGTTGAGGAGAGAAACAGACCCTTAGAAGACAGAATTTCTGTCTTCTTATATAGACATCTCAAAGCAAGCTGGGTGAGTTGTGCCCTGGTGGTGCCTGTCTTCCTGTGCTGACTTTGAAGGAAGGTAGGGGGTGACTAGGACAAACACAAATATTTATGCTATAGATATCCAAAACTGGATTAAACTTTCCTACTTCTGTTTTTAAAAAAAGAATATGTTTAAATTATTTAAGTTTAACTTACATTTAATTTCAGCACCAAATGATTTGTCTTCCAGATCAGCACTATTTGTATTGCCACTTCTTTTCAGGAATAATTGGCTCCATCCACAAAAGACCAAAGCTGTTGTAGGGTTCAGCACTGTGGTAACTCAAGACTGTCTCCTGAAAGGGTGCTGAGCACCAAACGAGGTGCCTGTGCCTCCTTCCCATTGCATGTTCTGTCAACCAGAAAACATGCAGAGTTATTCACATGTGGGTGGAAGAGATGAGTGTCTGTATGAGACACAGCCATCAGCAGAACAGGGATGGGTGGGTGTTGTGCATCATGCCCTGCGAATTACCCAGAGAGCCCAGTTGTTCTTGGACCTGCAATAACCAAACCCAGAAAAGACAGGACTTGATATTAACTCAACTGTTGTTCATTCTTAAATTAAACCTTGTTGCTAAAATTCCCATTTTATCTTTGGAAGCTGTTACTTCCATAACTTGTGGGGTAGCAGAGCCTTTCACCCAGCATCTTCCTTGTCTGGGGAAATCATTTACCTCGAGCACATATGGTATCTCAAGCATCAGGGCATGAAGGGTACCGGCACACTTATGGCCCAGACCACCTTGTCATGGGAATTCCCCACCTATCCATGGCCCAGGAAACTGTTTCAGCCTCTCAAGGCCATCAGGCCTTGCCCCTCCTGGTCATGGACCTTGCTGGTTGGGATCCCTGCCCATGGACCAATAAACCATGCCAGCCTTGGCCTGTCCCCATCCCCTGGAAGGTGCCTGGGGCTAGGGCTGCCTGGCTCTCTGGGTGTGGGGTGAGGAGTGGACCTGTTGGAATGAGCCCAGAGGAGGCCACAAAGATGATCAGGGCCTGGAACATCTCTCCTTTGAGAAAAGACTGGGAGAGCTGGGGCTGTTCAACCTGGAGAAGACTGCTGAGAGGCCTTATAGCACCTTTCAGTACCTAAAGGGGGCCCACAAGACAGCTGGAGAGGGACTTTTTACAAGAGCATGTAGTGATAGGACAAGGGGAAATTAGCTGAAAGATTTAGATTAGATGTTAGGAAGAAATTCTTTACTGTGAATGTGTTGGGGGACTGGGACAGGTCACCCAGTGAAATTGTGGATACCTCAGGCTGGATGGAACTTTGAGCAACCTGGTCTAGTGGAAGGTGTCCTTGCCCATGGAATGGGGATTGGATTAGAAGATCTTTAAAGTCCCTTCCTACCCAAAGCATTTTATGATTTCATGACTGGTTTGAGCTACCAGGTATTGCCTGCTGCCCTGGGGATCTATAGGGAGACCTGGCCCCTATGGCACGCAGGAAGGTGAAGAAGTGCACCCTTATCTGGAAATCAAAAACATGTCAGCAAGTGCAAACTTATAATGATATTTTCTTTACTGGGCACATAACCTGGTTACCAGAGATTTTCTCCCTCTACTGTACTCTGCTGCTGAGACCTTGCTAAATAATAGAATCAGTCTTTCTCTTTTATTAGATTCTTCTGTGAGCATAGTGTAATTGTGCAGCTGATAGAAGAGCTTTAGCTTTTACGTGATATCCTACTTTTCAGACAAATAATCTACAAAAAATTGTCACACAACTGATTGAGGGTAACTGGGGACCAAGTGTGAATTTCAGGCCCATGTGTTAAGGTCGTTGTGACCCATGTGTTAAAGCCCACTCGGGGAGAAAATAAAGCTGACTATCCTCAGTTCACTGGCTGTTTATGTGTATCTCAGGAAGGCTTTCTGACACAGCACTGTAAAGCAGCCGATCTGTAGCTTCATATTACCAGTCCCAAGAGAGAGTTGCAATAAAGAGTAAAGCAGAAATGAGATCTGTTCCTGGAAATCAGCTCAGCTGGAGGCAATTGAAACTTATAGCAGAATCAAGCATGACTGGTTGAAAGCACTTAATTTTTTGTTTTTCTCAATTTCAACAATTGTTGTTTATGATGCACATCTAATCAGTAAGATCCAGGTTATATTAAGGAGGTGGTGTATGTGTCACTGTCAAAGCCTCGTTCCCAAAATGAGTCACTGAACACACCACCAGCCACTCTGGGGGGTGCAGGACTGAGGAAGGCCCTGACCTCATTGAAGCCCATCGATTCTTTCCCCAGCACAGCCAGATAATATTACAGGAAGGTGGTGATCCTGGTTTACCTGGAAAAATACCTATGGAAAAAACAACTTGTCCAAGGACTGCAGGGACAAAGAGCCATGACACACACCAGCCACGCTGCTGGATTCAACAGACATTCTTTAGACTTCAGAAGTCAAAAGTAAGCTGGCCTTCTATCAAATTTGGGGAGTAAAGATTTTTTCCATTTAAGTTTTTTTTTTTTTTTTTTTTTTTTTTTGAGCTCCGGAGACACTTGTGTCCTTGTCAGGGGTGTAGAATAGAAGAGAATGAAGCCACATGCCCAGTACTTGATTGAAAATGTCTCAATGACCCACAACCCCTCTTTCTCCATTTTGGTCCCTTAATTGTGACATTGACATGAATTGGCTATTGGAAAGATAAAGTCTTTGTGAGGATTGGACAGAGACCTGCTACCACTGGGAAATACCTTGATTTAGGTCCACATTTTCAATGCTAAATTTGATGTCCAGTCCTTGGATTAGCAAAAGTTCTATGATTTCTGGTTACAAAGCTTTGTACTGCATGTAATGACCTGCTGATTTCATTTGCAAAGGTTTGAAAGGTAGAAATGAGCATGGCAAATAAGTACCTCTCATGGAACCATTTTGGGAGCTACTGTTATTACCAGTGATCATCCAAGAGAAAAAAAAGTAGTTAGCACTTCTGAGTTGGACTTTAGCAACAGGCTAATCTCCTGGAAGTATTTCAGAACAGTTACTTTATAAAGTAGCTGCATTTAAGATTTCATTGCTTGTGTAAGTTCAGGATACTTTTAGAAAGATTTTTGTTCTGTGTTCCCAGAAGCAGCAGAGAGGCATCACCATCACGTTGCAGTCATTTTTGTCCTCTGTCAAGCAGCCTGGTTGTATCTGTGCTGCTAAAATGAAAGAGGATCAGGCCATGGGCTCCAGAAAGGTGGACATGATTCTCCTTCCTGTTGAATTACTTAATGTGATTTTAGTCTGTACTTGCTGGTTCTCCCCCAAAAGAGCATTTGGGTTCAACTGAACCACTCATATGGGCCAGGGACTGTTCCCATCAAGACAACTGTTTTTGTGGGGGTTGTTGGCTGGATGTGAACTGACCTACACCCCTTTGCCTCTGGGACTGCAAAATGAGGCTTGTCTAGTTTTATTAACCAGTTACAATCACTGGTTATTTACTCTTTCCCAGGAACTCCTAGACTTGATTTACTTTATCCACAGGCCCATATCTGTTATGAAACTCCCTAGCGTGCATTAAGGACAGACAACCATCCATCAGGGACAAACAACAGTCCAAAGGGTCAGAGCTCAGGGCCAGAGAAATGTTACAGTTTTTGGAGTATAAATAAACTTGACATCGTGTTTCAGTCACTTGAGACCTCTAAAAGGGGCTGGGAAATTTTAAGAAACCAAGATATTGTCTTGGTATTGACCAAATCCTCAAGCGATATTCCCTATGTGCCTTCAAGCTCTTTTAAGTTAAATCTGCATGATACAATACCTGATGGTATTAGATGATAATCAGCTCATATCTTTGGTTTTGTTTGCTAAGGAATAATTTCTTAATAAATACATGTGAAATCCTGGGTTATTGCATTAGCATTTGTGAACACATGGTTGTTTTTTCTGTGAAATTCCTCTGAGAGTTACTGTGCCAACATTTGTTGTGCAATGCTTTTATTTGCTGTGTAACAGGGTGAGACCAGCAGTGATTTTTCCTGTAAATGTGAATTTTTTCTTGGCTGACACAGCATGCAGGGCCCTGCTAAGAAACATCTGGGTAGTGGCTGCATTCATTACTGGATTGATGGGTGTGCCTGGGGGTGTGTGCAGGTATGTGTTTGCACATAGGTGCAAAACTATGCATTTACTGGAGGGACTGAAAAGGCTTTAGCACTGGCTAACACCAGTACATGTCTTAGTGTCCTGGCTTAGTTTTTAGCTTTATGATATATGCCCTATGTTTCTAAAATTAACCTGTGAAAAACCTTGAGTGCAGCAGCAAAACAGCATGAGCAGTCAGTCCTTGTTAGTCCTTGCAGTGTGGCTGGCACTGCTGGCCCCAGCTCTGTATTTGTGCCACCTCTTCACAGCCTTAAAGATGGCTGGTCTCAAAGCACTGCCCTGTGCTCACGCTAATCCATTCCAACCTCCTCAGTGTTTATTAGCCAGCCAATGTATTTCCCCAGTGCAGCTACATGGTCTCCAGATCAGGCTATCTTGTGTCTAGACAGCTTAAAGAGCAGGGAGAGTCAGTATACATAGCCTAAGACCATCTTTGGGATTCACAGGGATTTAGCTGTTTCAGAATGAGACTTTATTGGTGAGTTTCCATAAAATCTGGTAGAGGAAACAATGTCGAGAGAAGAAAAGAATCAAACTTCAATTATTCTGTAGATAATGTTCCCAAAATTTCCTTCTGAGAGACACATACCTTTTCCTCCTGCTTCAACCTGATCTTTAAAGTCAGGTTGAAGCAGGTTAGAAGGACCAGGAGAAGTTTGATTGCATCTTGGTGGGAGCTTCACGTACTGAGAAAGACTATATCCAGTATGTGTGTTCTGGGAGCAATGGTGTATACTGGAATAAAGATGACAATCCTGTTTTCAGGTCAGTATCAACATGTATGTGTCCTGGGAGATGATCTAAATAAATTCACTCTCACTGTGAAATGCCAGCTTTGGCATCTTTTTCTATCTGGAGAGGATTTGCAGCAGCCTCTGCTTCTACATGTGCCTGGACTAATTGCGCAAGTAGAATGCTATATCCAGCTTTATGCATATCCCAGTACTTATATAGGTCTCCTCATCATAAGATTTGATAACCTGAGTAATAGTTCTCAAAATAAAAGAACATTCCTTGTGTTGGTTGGTTGCCTGTTGGGATCAATAAGGCCTGTAGCATGAGCAAGTTCAGCAATCATCATAAATTGCATAATTATTCAGAAGGTGAATAATACAATAATTTTAAAAGTCTTGGTGTAATTGATGTCAGCAGTAAGTTATAAAATCCATGGCTTTGTTTACCAGAAGCTACTGATCTAGTCTGGTTAAACTATCACTGCCCAAAAGCACTGCTGGCAGGCAGCTCTTTGCCACTGCTTATCTCTTGCTAAAGTTTATTTTGCATATTCACACTTAATACAGTTCTTAGAGGCTGTATAATAAAAATCCATTTAGAGAAGGCTAAAGTAAGTTGATAGTTTTCTCTTGCATGCTGTGGCATAGAGCTCTGCCCGCTGGCCCCTGACCACAAGAAGTGAAAACAGCCACCTAAGGAACACATGCGGGAGAACAGATCCCAGCGGCTGAGCTCTGAGCAATTAGCATGTCTCCTGAGTTAAGCCAGAAGATCCAGTGTGCCAGCAGCATCCTTCTGCTGGTCAGAAACAACTCCTCTGTGTTTTACAGCAGAGAGACTAAAAAATCAATAGCAGTTTATATTCCTGTGCCCCCTGTCATACACAGTAATGGCTCTGCTGTTACTTACCGTGGCAGCTCATCACAGTGAGCAATGCGGCAGAGCCACGGTGTGGTGGAAATGGAGCTGATCTGTAATAGCATTATGAATGTGGCGATACAATGGCTTTAGGTGGTAGCAAGACCAGGTCAGGAAGTTATTGAATAAGATTCTATTTGAGCTGGAGAGAGAATGAACAAAGAAGTGATGCAACAGCTCTCAGACTGAAAGCAATTGGGAAAATCGTCAGGTGTAAAGAAATTGCGAGGGTGTTTTATCAGGTTCTGTCTGGCAAGCGAGGGGAAACAGCAAGTTAAGCACTGCAAGAAGAGAGATGGAATAGTGGAAGTGCACTGGCCAAAGCTGTCCAAAGAAGACGTTAACAAAACAGGGAGAAAAGGGACTTCTCAGTGGTGGGGAAAAAATATATCTTGTAAATGTTAATTTTTGACAGCTTTTTAATGTTTTCAAGTCATGTTCTACTTCAAAAATTTTTTCGGTTAATGATGTTTTGCTTTTGGCAGGGCATTAAACTGCTCATCTGACATCACCTGGGAGGGTCTTGCCCAGGGCTGCAAATCATGGAGTGCTTTGGGAATCACAGCAACCTGCTTCACGTGTCTCTCATCCTGGCAGGCAGAGGATGCCTACGGGTGTCAGGGGATGGGCTCAAGAAGCCATGAGAAGCACACCGGGGAATTATAGTCTCCAATGAAAAAGAGATTTGCAAATGATACCTCACTCTACTAGTGCTACTATTAGTACTTCAACAACTAGGTTGGTGGACATAACTTGCTATCCTTCAGTCTCCAGATACACACTGGTCCCAAATCTTTTCTATGCAGGTGGACTCCCATCTGGCAGGAACTTAGGAAGCTTCTCCCATGTCACTGTATAAGCAGACAAATTTTCTATCACTCTGCAGATGTTAATTTTCTGCTCCCACATTAGGAAAAAATACATCAGAAGAGTTTTAATCCTTCCTAAGTTTCTATTAGTTACTTGACTGTTCTGTTTGGAGATATTCCACATCTTATGCTTAACCTGGGGGCACTACTGCTCTGGGATAGTCCTGCTGTATCCTTCCCACCTTCACTTCTAGGGCATCTTCTTCTTTTTCCAGCTTGTCATTTTTCACAAAGGGACCCTGTCACAGGGTTGTTTGAGCATAAGTCCAGTTTTGTTGTCCCTTCAATAGTATACAAACCTGTTGTCTATCTTTTAAAAACATGCAATGGATGATTATCTGAAAGGTATGGATTCTTTGTTATTTTTCAGGAAAATATGCAGGTGGGGAGAGAAAGATTTCTCCTTTATCTGCCCCAAGAGGAAGGACACAGTGCAGACTTCCTTCTTATTACTCTGAGAATCTATACCAACAAAAAAATTCCTAGAAAACCAGGTTTTGATAGTGCTGCTGCTCAGCAGACCACTTTTTTGGAAGGCAGCAGCAAAGGCTGAATTTCACCCCACATGCTGATACTGTTTACCAAATAACATTAACTAGGAGGAATTTTTTCAGCATTCATAAAGGTCCCTCCATTCTGTTCTTGTACCTATTGTTCTGAACCAGGCAGGCCTTTTTACTGAGCAGTTTGTGGTATCTTCCACGTCACTGGCCTCAGATGATCTCAGCAGTACAGATAACAAGCTTACCCTACCTAGATCTATTTACCTTACCTTCATCTGAGTTAAATTTATCTGCCACAGCTGCTCAAAGCTCAGGTCATCTAATATCAAACTCCTCCCAAGTATCCTGATACATGGTCATAGGGCAAATACATGGTTATTTAATTCAGGTAAAACAAAGGGGTTTATCATTCTCTGCCAGGTAATTTTGCTAAGCTTATTGATTTCATGGAACCATGGTCCCCCTGTTGTTCCTCTCATCTGACACTTACTCATCTGATTTTGCTTTCTTACCAAGACTTGCTTGTCAGTTTAATATCAATGTGGTGGACCACAGTGACTGGAGATGCTTCTGTACTGAAAGGGACAAAGTGTGGCCAGCAGACTTGCATACTACAGGAATGATTGTGTGAGTGGACAGTGTCATCCCAGACACTGATCCTACATTAACTTGTTTTTCTTTCAATGAATAGTCATATTGCTTTGAAGAAAACTTCTACCTATTCACCTCACTTTTCCTCTCATGCAGCACTAGACAGTCAGCTGGTTGGCTAAAAAAAATAAAAAAGCGAAAAAGCCCATAATGTCTATTCTAAAATGCTGTAAGACACACTCAGGTTTTCAGGAGGGGTGACGGAACTGAAACGCCCCTAATGGGGCAGGGAATTCACAAGTCAGGCAGGGAAAGGAGTGTGGTATCACAGCAGGAAGGGGAGCAGATCCTTGCTGGACACCTGCAGACTGGCAGGAGGAGGGAATGTGTCTGTGAGGAGTCTACAGAGAAGGAGCTGACTGGGCTGAGAAGTAGGAGGGGAAAAGATGGAGTGGGTACTTAGAAAGAAAAAGGAGACAAAAAGGATCTTTGCAAAGATTTAGATGGGTCAGATAAATAGTGATGTCAGGGACTGAATGAAGCATCTGAAATGCAGCCTTCATTAATATTTTGGCTGCCTTATCTCAGACTAATTTATTTTATGGACACAGAGAGCTGTTCCTGCTGATGTATTGAGATGATTATCAGGTAACTTTATTATTTTTTGGAACAGGAATTCTCAACATTTCTTGAGGCTCTGTGCCGGTTTTCCACATTTCCCTGTTTGAAGACATGAATCACCAAGTCACTATTATTTCTGTGCTATCTATCAGGAAATTTCCAGGTGATTTTTTTCCTGCCTTCAGCAGCTATAGAAGCTGTTGTTACTCAGTGGACTCATGGTCCAATCACATGTTGTGCCAAATTCCACAAGAAAAAGGTTAGAAACTGTAGACAAGAGACTTAAGACTAATCAAGTAAACAAACATCTGGGTGCTCTACAAACTATTACCTGCTACTCCGGGGCAAATAATAAAGAGAAAATAGCTGATAAATTTATTTGGATTTTATTCTACTTGTTTTCATCTGTGTGCCATTCACAAAAATTTATTATTTGCTCAAAAAGGAAAAAACCCCAAACCCCACCACCCACCACTATTTTCCAGACAGCATAATGGTCATAAATGTCAGGAGATCCTTTCAGTTAGTGTGTGACAACCTTCCCCTCCAACATGGCTACCCCCACAGAGAGAGACTCCAAGGAAAGCCACTCTTGTTCTGGCTTACTCCTTACTGCCAGAATCACAAAGCAAAGCTTTTCCAGCTGAGGGTAAGGCTTATGCAAGAACACTACTAGTAGAAACACGATAATCAAAAGAGATATTTAATCTTACTATATTACTGACAGAAATAAAATCTGTTGCTGTAAAAGCATACATACATATCATACATGCTGGTAGTACTGCACTTAGCTGAACACCCACTTGCTGTCCAGCCCTTTGCCCTTGTTTGCATCCAAGAATAGTCAGAAGGGATGGGACTGCCAGCATGGCTACCAGAATGGACTTGCAATATGTAAGCAAAGATGTCACTGCCCAGCTATGCCAGAGAGAATGCTTAGCTATGTGAGGAAAAAGTGTAGGAGACTTCTTTTATTTGGGAATAGTCTTTGAAGATTATCCAGTGGTATCTCCAAGGGGACTGCATGCAGAATGTCTTCATTGCTGTAAAGATGTGTTTTCCCTAATAGCTGCCTTTGAGAAAGTTTTGCTAAGGCAGAAGCCCTCTTAGTGCAACGGCCTTTAAGGAAACCAGTCTTGGCACAAACATAAATACATGTGACAAATGCAACTGAGTTACCTGTGCTTACAAGTGTAGCTCACAATAATAATAATAATGACAATGTAAAATGGTGATTTTTCATGAAGTGGTTCTGTATATGAGAAGCTGCAAGCATAGATGTATTCTCATTGCTTTAATGTCATATTACTACTAATGCACACTGTTTTGACCTTTAAGTGCATCAGGCTCAACAACAGGTTCAGTTGTGTGCAGACTGTTTGCTCAACTGAGTAGTGCATGGTAGAAAGAAGCTGTTTTGTTAAAAGAGAAGAATCATACCTCTTCCACTGTAAAGCTGAGTCTGTATGTTTTGCTAATCTAAATCTACTCAGTGCAAGCATATGTTTCTGTGGCTTTAAGAAAAACATATTTATGATGTCAGACATGGTAATTCATCACTATAATAGCTATTTTGGCAATTGCACTTCAGCAATATTTTTTTAATTCTGATGGAAATATGAAGTAAATCTGCCGGTGGTAAGGCTGGTGCCTAAGCAAGAGCTCTGCTGTGAGCAGTAGTGGCAAGTGCATCTCTGTCTAATGAAGAGCCTCAGGCCTTGATTCAGAGCTGACCAGATGCACAGTCTCATCAGCTGCAGCGGATTTCACAGCAGAGCTCACATTTGGCAGAGCAAGGATCAAAGTATGTCCTGCCCAAGAGCTGACACATTTTGACATATCCCCCAGCAGTAAGCAAAATAAAGTGTAACGTATCTTATTTACTCTGCGTGTCGCAGGGCCTGATGCTGACAAGGGTGACAGTCTCCCCGTGGCACCTGAGCAGCCCAACCTCGCACTCGGTCATGGTCTGAGGAGCACCAGAGCCACTCACTTCAACACAGACCTGGACACCTCCCTCCTCACACAGCCCATCTTCATCACAAACACAGATGCTGGATGCCACTAAACAAAAGCACAGAGGAAAAACACTCAGGATAACATCCAAGTCATCAAAAAACCCCCACACAGACTAAAATGTTTCCAGGAAAACTGTAAGACTGAAAGCAATTTTCTGGAGTGTGCTCAGCTTTCACAAGAAAGACATGGACCAGTTGGAGCAGAATCTCAGGCAAACACAAAGATGATCAGAGGGCTGGAGCACCTCTCCTACAGAGACTGACTGAGAGAGTTGGGGTTGTTCAGCCTGGATAAGAGAAGGCTTTGGGGAGACCTTACAGCACCTTCCAGTACCTAAAGTGGGCTTATAGGAAAAATAGAGACAGACATTTCAATAGGGCTTGCAATGCTAGGACAAGGGGTAATGGTTTTAATCTAAAGGAGACCATATTTGGACTAGATATGAAGAAGAATTTGTTAGGATGAAGGTGGTGAAACACAGGATCAGGTTGGCCAGAGAGATGGTGAATGCCCCATCCCTGGAAACATTCAAGACCAGCTTGGACGGGGCTCTGAGCAACCTGGTCTAGTTGAAGATGCCCTGGGTGATTGCAGGGGGGTTGGACTAGAGGATCTTTACAGGTCCCTTCCAACCCAAAGAGTTCTGTAATTCAATCATTATTTCCCTAACCTAATTCCCTAATTCTTTCAGTAACATTAGCTGACATTCAGGCTCAGTGAAAAAACTAGAAGTGAAAACAAATCATGCACTGCTGGAGCTTCCTCTGCTTGGAGAGGTTGATTGTGCTTGTGGTAAAAACTTGTTTAAGGTGCCTCAGATGCTGTACTCAAAGGCTTCTCTGATGTTACTGCTTGAACTGGTCCATGTATCTACTACTCTAGAGCTCAGATAACTTGTAAGATGAGAAATCTGTCTTTGAACACTAACAAACTGATCATGCAAACCCTTACTAGTGGTATCTATATTTTCATAAAGACAGTTTCATGAAGATCAAAGGATCTACCCCTATAAATAATGTGTGTAAATGTATCAGTGACAATCAGGTAAGAAGATTCCACCTGATATTTAATTTCCATAACTGGCTTTTTTTGGTGTTGTATGCATTTTTTTTTGCCTGTCTTTGCTAAAGCTCCAGACAGTTCTGATTTTTTTCTTGTTGTTGTTGTTATTATTTTTGTCTGTTCAACCCAGCTAGACAAAACAGATGAACTCCTATCTAGTAATCCTTTTTATTTTCAAATTATGACAGTAACTGTGCCTCTAGCTTGGGCACTTCTAAAACCCAAATTTATTACTTCCATCTTCCCATTCCTGGCAACCCTCCATTAAATGCAATGTAGTGTAAGACACTTAAGGAAAATAAATCAGGGAATTTGAAAACTTCCACTGCAGACAGGTTACAAAAAACAGGAACTATTTCCTCTGAGGGAAGAGACCTCACCTTTAATCATTATATGAGAAACTGGGCATAGACAGTGAAGTACAACAGTAAGTGGCTTTCCTAGCTAGCATACAGTAAGATTTTTAATTCATAGCCACAGGATCCTGCTGCGGAGACTGCTTGGCAAATTTCAGGAAAGGATTAGTTACTCCTGCTGGCAGTAAGGATTCCTGCAATTGCTGTTTTAAGGAATCTAAACAGGCAGATACAGTGAAAAAGAGTAGGGCAGGGTTTTCACCCAAAGGAGAAAGTGGACCAAAAGGATGATTAACAGGGACTAGGAATAAGCTTTCCCTGCATATAGCACATTTTGTTACAATATCCTGCAGGGTTTTCTTTTCCAGGGTTAAAAATTCCTGCCATGTTTGGACACCAAACACTGGATGATGGTTTGAGCCAGCTTAGCAGTGCCTGGTACTTCTAGGAGGGACTGTAGCTGCCATACCAGGACAGACCAATTGCCCAACTGCTGATGTGTAACTGAGGATAAAGATTTCCTTTTAGTTATATGAACAATTTTGCTTACAATTGTGAAGAATCTCTTACCATTGCATTTTTCCCATGAACGGCACGATCCGCATGGTATTTCAGCTGCCTGGGGTATTTTGCAGTTTTCTGCATCAGTCAGAGAGTATTTTCTGCCCATGCACTCCAAGGCATGCATCTTGCAAACAGTTAAAGGCATGTTTCTCTTGGTTCTTTGATCTGTAGCGCAGGCGTCCAGGGAAGGACTGAAAACAAAAGCAGGAATTGCACTATTTAAATGTGCTTTATCTTGGTAACTCTTAAAAAGAGCTGAGGGAGTGGAAAACACTCAGAGTCCAGTTCCAACTTCTCTGTTTGTTTAGGTACATCCTGAGTGCAGCAAAGAAATCAAGACATAGACATGCGGACAGTCCAGACTTCTTCCTTTTCCACAGGATGCTGCACCTCAGCCGAGTCAAGATCTGTCCCATCTGAAGGACAGGGATATTACTGTCTTTTTGCCATTGTCCTCAGCAGCAGTGAGAGAGACTTTAGTTAAAAATATTTCAGATCTCAATTATTCTCTAATTTATGACACATGCATGAATATAAGTACATATACAGAAAACACTTCTTATGCATATATGACATATACAAACATGTATATATATTAAAATATTTTATAAGTATTTCTTAATTTTGAGGTGTTCAAATATACTTTAAGATTTTTATTCTGCTGTCCTTTAAAATGCTCAGCTTTTACTAAATAATACCTTATGATTGACCATCAGAAACCAAGATATTTCTGGAAACACACATACATATCCACAGAAATTTTATGAAAAAAAATTACCCAGAAAAATTGCTTATTTCTTGAAATATGGATAGAGCTTTAACACCCACATAAATGAGCTTTTAAAACTCGTAATAACAATTCTTGGACAACCTTAAATGGTGTTTGCTTTGGGGACAGTTCCAGGAAGTTGCCATCATTTGTGCTTCATGGTCTAAAGTGTAGGAGGGGAGGAATAAAACCCTTCCATTACTTCAATTCCAGGAAGTTGTCATTATTTGTGTTTCATGTTCCAAGTGTAGGAGGGGAAGAAAAAAACCCCTTTCCATTACTTCTGAGTTTTAATCTCGAACTCCTAGCTTCTCCACTTTTTCTCAATGCAATCAGCAGCATTTGTGTGGAATGAACAAAAGAGTGACTATCTGGAGCAGAGCATGCCTGTGCTCTCCTGGGTGCACTTCACAGACATGGGTAAGGGGCTTCATAGGGTACCAGAGAGCAGAGATAGGCTCCCAGGTGATGAAGAGCTTTGAAATTCAGCCTCTTAGCCTAATTTTCAGCACAGCACCTCATTTTGAGCTCACAAACATTCATACTGAAACTTTTGGTGTTTAATAGGCCAGTTCTGAAAATCAACCTCAGCTAAAGAGGTGTTTGGTGGGGAGAAGAGGCTTATGAGGTAGAGGCAAATAGCCCTAATGAGCTCCATGAGGCTGACTGAAGGGGAGGGTAACCCCTGTAGGAGAAAGGAAGAGGAATTTGGAAGATGGAAGTCTAGTAAGAAGGCCGTAACTCAAACCTCGCTGACTTAATGTCGAAGCATTAAGGTAACTTTTCTTTCCTTTTTTTTTTTTCTTTTTTCGTTTTCTTTTTTTTTCTTTTTTCCCTTTGAATTAGGAAGTGGGTTTTGATCTATAAATAAGGCACTAAGGAAAAGAGCCTTCTCCAAGTTTTGGGAATGGTTCTTAGAAAGATGATTTTGAAGCCATTTAAAAGAGCTGGCTTTACTGAAATTTTAAGATACCTGTAACATAGTGCATCTTTAAGGTATTTAAAATACTGTGTGGCCTTCATTAGCTGAGCCTGAAAAGTTTGGTGTATCTACCTGTGCCCAAATATTTTTATTAATTGTATATATCTCCCACTTAAGTTAGCATCCTCAACCAGAACAGGTCCCTTAACTGCTGTGCTGGGTCAAAATACCACCAGGCACCTGATAAAGGAAACAGGTCCACTTGTATGCATTATACTGTTTGGTCATCTGGCTGCACAGCCCCTAAGTAGTGGAGCTCTGATTTTTATGTGAAAGTTATATTTACAGACAGAAGTATAAGAAAAACTCCCTGTTTATACATCAGCTTGAATTTTAAAGAACGAAGTGTGTTCCGGGGAAAGCAACTAATCTGTAATTAAATTTCTAAATTATATTTAAAATTGTTCAGATGTCTTCTTTACTTGCCTAGGTGATAAATCTCAATATCTGAGTCTTAAGGTCAAAATCTTGCAGAGAAGATAGCTTAATTTACCTAAAAATATTAAGATCAGACCTTTTCAACAATCTTGTCTGCTTTACACCACATTAGCAACACCCAATAGAGGAAAGGGAGCTGATTTAACCAGCTGCCAAAGTTTGAGCCCAGGAGTTCATGGACCATGTTGCCAAACTCTCACTAGAGTTCAATGCCTCATACTATCTTGAGAGTGGTTTACATATTTGCTATAGCTGGGTCAGCAGAAGAAAGACAGTGGAAATCAACATATTAAGATGCGTAAGAAAAAGGATGGAGAATCTGCACTCATAAGAGAAATTAATAATTTGCACTCATTGCTGAGAAAGTATATTTCCCAGGGCTGGCAACATCCCAATAGTGCAATAAAAATTATTTGAGACAAGGAATAATCCTTGTGTAAAGTGAATGTGAGAAATTCAATACTTTTTACCTGAAAAAATAAGGTTAAGAATAAGAACAATATTTCACTAAAGCACATATTTTGAGAAATTAATTAATATCTGTTAAGTCCATAAATACCTTCTCTCCCTTTCACCTGCAATAAGAGGTAGGAAACTTTTGGTGAAGTGAAAAATCCATCATGCTAGGAATGATTTTAACTTCCTGGAACTATATTTGAGATGAGAAGTTTTAATATAACACAGACCAAGAACTCTCAGGAGAGACATAGATGCTATGCAAATAAATTTGGAGAAAAAAAAGAGGGGATAGTACTTAAAAATTATCAAATCTCATGTTTCACTGTGGAGATAGTTCATAGCTACCGGAGGCTGAGGTTACATCTGTATTAACACACTGTACTCTGGCCCCTTCCATGTGCTGGGGACAATTTAAACAGATCAGTGGTGTCCCTCTTTCCTCAGAAGATGGGGACTGCATCAGACCAGAATGGTCTCTGATCTTAGTCACTCCTGAGCTGTGCCTGGGAATTATCCAGGAATTGGTCCTTGTCAGAGGTCTACCAGGAACTGCTATAGCAATTTAGCAGCTCTGGTGCCGGGGATCATTCCCTTGCTGTCACTGATGAGGACAGATGCAGCCTAAGGCATCCATGAGGGACAAATTACCAGCCAGTTCTAGGGTTCTTGTGCTGTTCTGGGCAGTCTCTGTTGCTAGTCTCTTGGAAAGTGAAAGGATGGAGGATAGGCCTGAAATCATGGTGTTCCTGAATTCCCACATGAACTCTTCTTGCTCCAAGCTCTCTTCAAAGAAGAAGCTGCTGTTCAAAGTCACTGCCACAACAAAGCAAGTTAATTCTGCTCTCTGAGGAGGGGTCGGACCAAGATCTGCTTACATGGTTTATTCCTATAGCCTTAACAGGCTGGAAGATTAGTCTACTTTGACAGCTTATGATTTACCCTTCTATCATTAGAGGCATTATTTCAAAACAGTGAAACAATGGCATCAGGTAAAAGGAATGATGGTTATCTATATTCTTGCCATTGTGAAGATAATTATAGAAAATAGAAACATGGGAGTAGTAGATTAATTACAAATGAAGCTTCAATGCATAACTAAATGTAGTTCATTTAACTTCCAAGGTTATTGTGACTCTGCCTGGGGCCTTCCCTAGCTCTGTGACTCCCCTTGTATTCTGTGTAACTGACCTCAACACATACATAAACCAGAACTGGGTTTACAGCCGTCAAGAGTAAGTATCAAGAGTAAGATACAGTACAGTATCAAGAGAAAAAGAGCAGGACCAGGCTATGTAAAATATTTAGGTGCTTAAGGATAGGAATCGTTTTAGATTGCAGAATTATTACAAACCTGGCACTTACCTTTGCATGCAAGAAAATGGCCTCAGACCCTAGGGAGCTACCCAGTGTATCTGCATCTGAACTAAGCTCACCAATTTTAATTTTGAGGTGTTCAAAGAGTGCTAATTTTGTCTTAAAATCAGAGTCACCATGCTCTTAAAATCAGAGCACTCTTGGTCTATGTGCCTTCTGGAAAGTACACATGCTGCATGGAAAGTTCTGCTATCTTGAAATCACTTGAGACAACATCAAAGTTTCTTCCTCCTACTACACATGGGTAAGACAAATTTGGTCTGTTATCCTGAAGCTTCCAAACTACTCAGCTCAGTCACATAAACCTGGCCAGATTTCATATCTAGAGCTCACACCCACTTAATAGGAGTGACTTGATAGGAGATGTCATCCAGTCTATGCAAACCAGCCCAGATGCTGGAGTGCTGAGCTCTTTGGCACATCTGGTCATCAGTGCCATTTGGTCTCAAGTGTCTTCCACTGTTACTCCTGTTTTGGTTCTCTTACTTTTGTGTTTTGCAAGGAACTGAGAGACTTACTCATTTCTTTACATTATTTCTTCTGCATTGCTTATTGTGGAATATAGGCTTAGATAAAACAGGAAATAGCAAACTCTAATCTGCAAGTTATGAGGCCAGGAAAAGTGATGTGACTGGTCTATGAAAACTGCTGTGTAAATATGAGATGAAATTAGATTACTGTGCCTTTCATAACCCCCTCGTCTCTCAGCAGTAAAAAGAAATCTGCTTTATTTCACTAGCTTATTGCTTTGATGGTTTGTGTCCCAAGGGCCTCTGTTTTAACTTTTTCTCAGTCCTCTAAATCTTGAAAATATAATTTTATTTTTTTCCATCTACTTCACAGATCAAGTGAAATTATGCCTTCACCTTCTGTCATCCAACAAATTCCATCACTGCTAAAACCCACTGACAGTTCTGACAAGGGAGGTAAGTGATGAACAGGACACTGATTGAGCTGTAAAGCAAACCAAGTTCAACATCTCCTTCTCATAAAAGTAAAGCTTTCTCCTCTGTCATGGACTGAAGACTTAGGAAATATAATTGGTCTTGAATAAAGTGAGAATCTAATTGCCAAATTGAGCCTGCACTTACCCACACTCATAGGGCATTTTGCACACACATTGTGACTGATGTACTTTCTCCCATGGCTGACATTTAGGCTCTGTCACTTCTGGTTTCACACTGGGCACTGAAATAGAAGAACACAGTGATATCAAGGATCAGAAAAACAAGGGTCTACTCTGAAATTATCAGTTGAGTTTAAAAGGCACTGAATTACACAGTCATGATAAAGTCACATCCTACATGGTCATTAAAAGTTACAGGGAAGTAATCAACAGTATTAAAAAGATATGACCCTTTGCAAAGTTACTGTCCAGTAATTTATCCATGGGTCACCAGACATATAGAAAGAGACAGGTACTATGTTAAAGCTTAAACATTCATCTCATTTCTGAAGCAGTTATTTGTTTCTGCCAAATTTAGCACTGCTGAATCATAGCTGGGAACAGTTTTGTCATTAGCTTTCAGAGTCATTGACTTCACTGCTGTCGCTAAAAAAGCTAAGGATCCAAACCCCTATGTAACCCAAATATCTTTATACACTGATGATAATGAAAACTATGAGTTCCATCACCAATCCTCACTTTGTAACAACTTTAAAAAATGAAAATAATAGTAATTATTGGGAAATTTTCATCCTTGCAGATGTACCATTCTTTAAGCAGAGAGTTGTACTCTAAATTTTGCTAAACATCTCTGTAGGTTTTTGTAGCGTGTTAACAGCAAGACTTTGCTAAATCCATATGGACACCATTTCTGAGGAGGTTTAATCCTGATTTTTTTTTTTTTTTAGATTGTGTTTGCTAACATGAAAATTTAGTACTCTAGATTGTTGCCTTTCTTAAAAAATTATCTCCCTTAAAGATTCAGAGGTGAAATTTTCACCAAAAATCACTGCATTTTCTTCATCTCTTCAGTAGTTGGCTGCATAGTGACTAAATACTCCCATCCAAACATATGTGTGCCACTGTGTCTGTGTATACTTATCTTCATAATTTTTACGCTTCTTATCTTATACTCGAGTGTTTAACTGTTACTAATCCAAATGTTGTCCTTTTATTGTTTATACTAATATAATGCTCCCATACAGCCAAGCACAAGCTGTTTCTTTCTTTCTGAAGGGAGAATTTGAAACTTCCCAATTATTGCTGGAATTTGAGAACATGATGTTAGCAAAAGAACCAAAAAACCAAATGAAAATCAGTCACTAAGGCTAAGCCTAAGTAACTGGTAACAGCAGTTCAGCACTGCTACTCTGGCAGTCTAGCAGCAGCGAGTCATTTATGTACAGCTATGCTCTTCCTTCCAAAATCACTACACTTCCTGTTGATGTGTTTATGACAGCAGATGATTCACACCAGGAATCTCACAGGACTGTTGCCTTTTAAAGTCTAAGCCTGACTGTCACCTTCCTCTTTTTGCAGGTGAGGCAATGTCAGCAGCATTGGCTGATAAGGAGAGGACAGACAAGAAATGCAGGAGATGTGCCTAGTCTCCCACAGCAGTGGCTGTTGTCCCCAGTCAAGGGTCCCCCCAGGTGTACAAGAACATCTGGGACTTCAGGAGAAGATGTAGCAGGCTTGAAGTACAAGCTGCTTGGGTGCCTCTGTGTCACTGATCAGCGTCACAGCAGTGCTCAAGAGCAGTTCTTGTTTGTCTTCCACAGTTGGAAAAGATGACTTAGACAGACTTGCTCAAAGCTATAGCCCATTCCCCTTCTGCCACTGCCTGCCCGTATCAAACCAGAGCTTGAACAGCCAACATCATGAACTTAAAGCAGCATTTTCCCACTGCTTCCAGTTCCTGGATATTTATTTCATATCAGCTGTCTGACTGCCAGATCAGCAAAAGGAGTCACCCAGACCTGTCTTTCTCTGTCACAAGAGGCTCTGGTGCACTGAACAGTTTCTAGATAGAAAACTCTTAAGGTGTAGTTCATATGGTGGTGGTGTTATACAACGTGTGAAAAGTGAAACATATTCGGGTGGCAGAATAGACAGCATAAATCCCAGGCAATCTCTTAAAATAGTGACAACACTCGATAGCAATAGGGAAGTGGGAAGCAAAAAGCCTTAACAAAACTTCAATGAAATGCCTTCAGGCATTTTGTTTGAACAGACCACAGAAAACACACCCCCATGTTTTCTGTGCTTCTTGCTGGTGATGTGAGTATGGCTTCTCTATCACTGTCTCAGCAATAGCTCTGTCTATATCTAAACTATATAAAGCTTAGTTGGAAAGAATCTCCAGGAGAGAAACTCCTGCATTGTACTTGAGGACTGCAGTGGCTTACCTGGTCTCTTGCACTGGATAGTCTTCACATCAGGAGACCACTTGAGGCTGGGCTCACACAAAATGGAGTGTGCCCCTTCCAAGTGCATGCCGTGTGGACAAGACAGAGCTATTCTCTCACCGATCTCGTACACAGGTTTCCATGGCTCTCCTTGCAAACCCCCCTCCAGGTCAGGCAGGAGACATGCAGTTTCTATGGATTGAAGCATTTGAGATAGCCACAGTAAATCAGTGGATTACATAAAGCAGTCAGGTATTTTATCTTTTCCAAAACTGCTTATCAAATGGAATGGTGAGGTTAGCTGACATTCCTGCAGAAACATACCAGTCAGGATATTAACTCATCACACCAGTCAAACATGCAAAACTAAGGACACCATCACAGTATCTTCTCCTACTGCCTGCAGGTGCAGCTCTAGCTGTATGAGGGCTTTCCTGTCCTTAGGACCCATGTTTCTGTTCAGGGTCCCCTACTAGGCAATAGCTTCCTAGTAGAGGGACGTCGTACATATGGAACCCTACAGGGGTCTCCCATACAGGGAGACCATGTTCTGGTACACAAGGGGATGGCCTTTAAACAGCATGGAGTGGCATTTGTGGGCAGTCAGTCCTGCCTGCAAGGAGGAAAGGATCCTGTTGAACTGCAGTGCTGAAAATTCTCATGGTTCTTGCATATAGCCCTAGCACTGAAGTAAGCAACAATGTTTGTTTCCACAGAAAGTAAGTCCTGGGCTGGAATTTAGTCTCCCTCAGTTTCAGCCTTCCTTAAAACTAGACTTTATGGGTGTGTTTCTACTTCAGCCTTACAACATCTGGATTCACAATAGAAGTAAATTTAGACCTGATTATGTCTAGGGAACTAAGAAATACAGGTGTGTCTTTTCCCCCATTGTAGTTGAAAAGCAAATGTTCTGAGATGGTCCACTGGAATTCAGCAGTGGAACTGTATTTCAAAACAAGAATCAGTTAGACATACCCTGGCAATATCTCTCTCCAACTTGCCACTGTAAATTACTGCCACACTTAGCAACAGGTTCACCAACAAGAGAATATCCATGTTTGCATGCATAAACAATGCTTTTCCCAACAGGGTAGGAGTTTTCAGCATTCTGAAAGACAATAAACAGGTGAAATTTTGGATATAAAATATAAGAACTACCAGCAGCACTGAATTCCCTTGGATTCCAGAACTCGGTAGCTGAGGACAGTGAGAAATATTATTGCTACTCTACAATGCACTGATCAGAGAGTCTGGAATATTGGGGGCAATCCTGGTTATAAAGTCACTAAATGTGATCAAAAGGGGCATGGAACTCTAGTTAGTGCTCTCTTGAGGGTGTATAAACAAACTGCAAATATGGCTGTTATCAAGAATTAGCAGGGCAGGATAAGATCTTTAACAGCCGTGGGCTGTGGGGAGAGCAGTGGAGAGTATATGGCTTTGCCAATATTTAGGATGGCATGTTATCAGATTTCTAAAAGTTAACATGATGGACTTGAAAACACAGGTTTTTCTCATTTTATATCCTACTGTCTTCTAAGGAGAGATCTTATGAAAAAATAAGACTACTCCATGAATTTCAGGATTACCTTTGGTCTGTGAACCAAAAATATCAATATAGGAGACAACTACTGATTACCAAAAAAAAAAAAAAAAAAAAAAAAATCACTAGCAAAAGAGGAAGGGCAAAATTTTGGATTTTTCCTCAGGTTGCAGTTGTGCAGAGGCAACTAATGGATTTTTAACTAATCCTTTTATCTATTTATTGAGCAAAGAGACTTATGACAGCCTGATAACATGAAGAAGGCATAATCCATTCCTCCAAGGGAGGAATTTAGTTCCCCTCGTTAAATAGGCATAAGCTGTGGTGACCCAAGTATGTTACCAGGACTTCGTTTCACCAGGGAACAAGAAAGTGGAATAGTGAGTTACAGAGAGAAGATTCCTAAAATCTGTTTATAATTTTGTTATGGACTTCCTAGATGACTGAGCATTTTTTCTCTCTAGTTTGCTGTGATTTTATATGTAATCCATGTGGCTCAGCAAATTTTTAATACATATATGGAATAAAGGAAAAGTAGATGACTTTTCTCTGTAGGTACCATGGTCCAGAAAAGCAAAGAGTTTTTTCTGGTTTTGGAGGTGGGGCTTTTTTGGTTTTATCCAATTTTTAGTATCAAGTTTTGGATATTGTCATGTACAGTGAAAAATGCTGCAAGAGCTGCTATATAGTAAGCTTACCAAGAGAAATACAAATTTGCAAGTGAACATCTATATTAACAATACAAAAGACATTGCAGGTAGGGATAGAACAGATAACAGAGCAATAGAAATAACTTACTTGAACAAATCCATTTTCTAAGAGAGGAGGAGGTGAACAAAATTCTGTAGGATTTATGGATAAATCAAAACAGTGTGGTTCAATCAAGCTATGAAGCAAACAAAAGTACAGTTTAGTGTGAATTTAGTCTTCTTTCCTTTCAAAATGCTACACCTCTCAGTGAAGCCCATTTTCAAGACTATTATGCATACATTTACATCATGATTATATTGAAATCAGGCACTGCTAGCCTATCCAAGAGAGCAGTAAATAGAATGCTGTCAAGTTTACTGGCTTCTACCTCATTTTCTAGCCTTATCTTGTATGACATTCACAGCTTCTGAATTTCATTTTCTTTCAACTTAAATATTAAAGCTCAGTAAGTGATCTCCTTGAATTCGATAGTTTATGCACCCCTCTGAAAAAAAATTTTAAATCTTTCAGCTGTTGTGCCCCAAGTGTTTTTTATTGCTTACCGAAGATGCTGCAACTCTTCATCTTCGCATGCTCTGCTTTCATGCTGCTCTCCCAGGCAGGCCTTCCCACCACCACGCGGGGATGGGTTGTTGCAGGTTCGACTCCTAGATTTCCTTCCTGCTGAACAAGGACTCCAGGAAGACCAGCAGCTCCACTGTCCATCAACAACACCTGTGCAACATTTGGGAATATTTGGTTTAATGCGAAAACCACTCTCCTTAAACCACTCTCTCTTTAAACCATTTTCTTTGAGTGGTTTAAAGGCACAGGCTGTTCAAAGTTAGTGATGACCCCAACTGTGCCCTTATAGAAAATTCCAGATTGCAATAATCTACTCTTCCATCTTCCCCCAACTTTTACACAGTTTAACAGAGGCTATATATTATCAGATCATGAGAGAACATAAAACCAGCTATCACCTACTACTAACTTCAAAATTAAAAAGTAAAATTTTTGAAATCATTGACAATTAATTTAGGATATGTACTTACTTACAGATGGTTGCATTAAGCAGTTAGTATTGTCCACTGTATTTAACACTGATAATAAAATGAGCCCTTTGCTAAGGACTGTTTAGACATGCTAAACAAAGACTCAGGCTTGGCATGACCCACCCCATGCTGTTTGTTTGCTGTGATATCTCACCCTAGCAGCCACTGCACGGGTATGCAGTGTGACAGACAGACTCTGGAAGCAGGAGAGCACATTTTGCCACTTCTAAACTCCCAGCTTTTAAGAGTGCTGACCTGGCTGATCTTGCACGAGAGCTCCCAGCTCACAAGCTGCTCCAAAGGTGTAAGGCTTGCAGTAACACACACACTGTGTTCCTTCCACAGCCGTCTCACCACCGTTCTGGCAAGGCTGACATTTGCAGGGATCATTTTCAGCCATATATTCTTCAATGGCTTGTTTTAGGTAATGCTTTTTGACTGAGGAACAGGGCACTTCCTTTACCAGCTCATACAACGGTGTTAGCTACACAGAGTAGGGAAACAAGCATATTAAATAGTTATGATTGGAATATAAGAGTTTATAAGCACATTTCATCACGCAAAATAATTTGTGACATATGCTTCTGCACATGGGAGTTAGCACATTAAATGCTGTAATTTGCTAATTAGCTAAAATCTTATGTTAGTATTTAATATTATCCTTTTTATGAAAAGGCAGTTCTGCTTAAAAGCATCCTTTAAAGCTACTGGTATATCAGTCACATTTAAACATATTTGAGCTATGAGAATACAGTTGACATAAAAGTACAACACAGACCTCTAACGTATAGTAACCTGAATTCTCACCCAGCTGTTCCCAGCATAAAAAAAAGGACATTTAAAGAGCCCACTATGGCATTTAACTGAACAGTGATCAAAGGTAACAAAAATTGAAAATATTTTGCCTTTAAATTGACTATTTCATGATATTGTATGCTTTTACATTTAGCTGAAAACTTCCTAACAGAAATATTTGGGATTTATACCATTCTTGATTTTGTGGGCAGTTCCCAAAAGGGACATAGACAAGATAGCAGTGAATAGAGCCATGCCCAGCTCTGAAGTGTCTGAGCTGGAGAATCTCCAGTTATGTTAAACTTCTGGGTGCAGAGTGAAGGTGGAGAGATAAAAGGGATATGCAGAAGTTGGCAAGTGAAGTGGAAGCCACACAGACATGCCCATATGCGTTTCAGGAAAGGGGCTATCTCAAATCTGGTCTTTCTCCAATGCTAATGTGACCCTCTATTCCTAACCAGAACTCCACTAAATTCACTGACGGCTGGTATTGACCTGTCAATGGACTTAGATTTCTGATGCACCTGATTGTACTGGCTTTGCAGCACTTTCTTCCTGAGCATTTTCCTTTTTTTACAAAATGATATGAAAACAAAATGAGTGTAGACCATGGTATGATTAATCACCAGCTGTAGCTTAGTAATTTTTCCCCTTGAGGTGGTCCCATCTGCTCACCTCTGCTTCAGGAAAATAGCCTTACCTTTTTTTTAATTACTCTGGGATAGTCTGTCACTGATGCAGCCCACAAGGTGTACATCCGACTGTTCCCAGCAGGATTATCCAGGTCTAGATAACTAAGGCCCGCAACAGCACCTGGGCTTCCTCCTTCAATATAAGGGTCTCCTTTAATTTTATTGCCACTGCTTCCTGCAGATTCAGGATAAGAAATACACAAAGTATAGGCATTGCTATGTTTACAAATGGAAATAGAAACAGTACACACAAAAACTCTGTTAGCAAGTAGTGAAAGAACTCACTGGTACAGTTCAACCAAGCACCTGTGCCTGGATCAAGAGCTCCTGCACTGGTCATATATAGGAGGTATCTGTTTTTGCAGGTGTCTTGGCAGCTCTAACTTAGGGTGTCCAGGAAAGTGCTATTTAGTGGGAAAGCATTAGCAATAATTGACAACTGCTGGAGAGCCTTTTAAGCCAGACACTTGATGTCTGAGTTCAGCATGTTAGGACAGAATTCAACAAAGTTATCAGCACCTGCTCCTCATTTTGACAGCTATTTAGGATGAGATGACAGATGGATACATGACAACTGTGTGAGTCGCTTTTGAACATTTACCTGAAGAAGTCAGTAGAAGTTCATCTAGTTTGGTGCATTCCTTTTTCTTCTTTCTCACAATGAGTGCATTCCAGCCTGATGAGGTACACTTGTACAAGTCTGTTATGCTGACACCTGCAGATAATCCATCCATCCATTAACAATACTGTACACAGAAAGTTTGTTGGATTCATTTCCAAGTTTCCCTCTGGCTAGAGAGGTCATTAAGTACTACACTTAAACTAGAAGGTAACTAACTAGCATTTGTGTGCTGTGGGAAGATCCACACATTGCTGAAGCTTATGGATGAAGGCACAGAGGTGTGAGGTGTATTTGGGAACAGTTTACAGCATCATTTATTTTCTCAGCAGCCCCTTACAGCACTGCTCCAACTGATTGCCATTATAAGCACCACTCTGATGTTTGTTCTGTTTGGAATTTCTTCTGGTTTACACAGTTTTTTACCCAACCTTCATCTCCATGTAACCTTTAAGCTTTATTACTGTTTGAGATTTATATTCAAGTTTAGCCTGAGAAGGTCCTAAACTGACTATCAGATTTTTGCTACCCAGAGCACTGCAGGTCACAAACATGGATCTAGAATTAAATGCCATGGTTTCAGCACATTTTATAGTCTTCTTTCTTTTGCCCATGAAGAGAATGTGGTAACTTCTAGAAGTCTGTTACTTGATTTTAGACATTAGCTGGAAAAACATGCATATAAATCTTTATTCTTGATTACTGACTTTGCTTTCTGCAACAAATAGTCTAGTACTCTACCTTCTGCTTTCATTTTGTCAGTATCCATATAAAAAATAACTTTGTAATGTCCTCCCAGAGACCCAGACTGTAAGAAGTGTGTCCCAAACTGTTCAATAAGTCTTCGGTAGACGCTGTACTCGTAGACAACTGGAAGGTTGAACAGCTCCTTCCAGAAAGGCTCCGCAAGAGTGAGAAAGTCTGGGCGGTTGTTAATAAACTGAGCAACTTCCACACTGTTCTCAACAACCATCAGCTGCTTACTCTGGGGGAAGGAAAAGCCATCAGTCATGCTCCATGTCACTATCTGAGTGGCTCCTAATAGCCAGATGGCACACACATTCTGTTGGCAACTAACCAACAGCTTTACAGAGCTGTTAGATATGTCTAAGCAACACAGTAAATGCAAAAAGAACACCCTGAAGTAATGAAATATGGTTGGACCTTTATTTATAATTGCTGCAACATCTTTCTTTTCCTCCTGTGTACTTAAAAACTAGCATAAGGACAAGGTAGAAAGGAGAATATCACTCTTCAAAGCTAATGGTGGCTTTCAGAATCAGAAGCCTGGCAGAAGGTGAACAAGCTTTGACTGAAAGAAAATCACAGGCAGTACACTTTTTCTTTGCACTGTTTTGTCTAGGTAAGCCTTTTGCTGTAATGGGCTCTAGCCATTTTGAGGATGTTGCTTAATTATAAAATCGGATATCCCTATACAATACTGTTCACTTCTGACTCTCAAAGGTGCTTTTGAACTTGGCTATGCTGAGTCTCAAAATATGTCATTGTTAGTGTCTGCTTGGGTGGCATAAAATGCATACATTTTTTACTTGATTTTATTTGCTGTAAGATAGAGGTTGTACTTCATAATAGAAAATTACTCTCAAATTATTCATCTAATGTTCCTTTTAAAATAAGTTAAAGGCATAACCACTGTGACATCCTGGCTGTTAAAGACACCAGGTATCTCTCTTAATGGAGTTCTACTAATGGAAAATGCATTATAAAATAAGTTAATTTTAACCACAGAATTATTTCAATCTTTTTGCTCCAAGACACTGACCAAAAGGTAGCAGAAAAAAAAGGGGGACAATAAACCACTTGGAAAAAAAAGAGATGAATCAATTATGACAAGAAGCCAATGATTTCTCCCTTAAATAGGGAGAAAAACAGGTAGTAAATAAATAAATTACTACTAAATAGGTAAGGCAGAGGAAGAAGAAACAGCAGCAAACTCTTCTGGATTGATAAACAAACCAGTGATCTCTTTTTAAAGGTTTTATGGGATATTTACTGTCATGTAGTTTGTGCCAAAAATGTCTTTATAAAATAAACATTTTCATCTCACTACAAAAATACATTAATAAAATGATGAAAATATTTATGCAAAATATTAAGCTATAGTGACAAGTTATACATACCTTTTGCAGATTTTCATTCTGTGTGTGTTCGTATCTGTTTGAATTTTCATACCTATCTATGCGTTTCATATAAGACCAGGTGCTGTTGAAAAACTCATAACTGAAATCATTCTGAACTTTAACCTAGAAGGTGAAAGATAGACGTCAGTATGAAGAGCTTTGTGTAGGATTTAAAAATGATAACTTACAGAGTAGAGCAAGGCCTTACTGATGCAAAATAAGTTGATATGTTTTTCAGGCTGAATCCATTTTAGATTTCATAAAAAGCACTGCACACTATCAGAAAAACTTGGAAATGCATTCATTCATAGATATATACATATATATCTCTCTCAAGTATTTATGCTATGAAGTAAAGTACATTATGGATTGTTTGGCATGCTTTTGATAAATGTGAGAAAAACCAAGTCACTGAGACAGTGACTTCAAACAAAACATCTCTGGAACATCTACACAAAGCAAGTCAAAGCCCTGTATTTGATCCCCAAAGCATTTCTTAGGGTGCTTCAGGCCACTGCTTATGCTAAGGAGATTAGCTTTACATTCAGTCTGAGAGATTTAGAAATCACATCTAAGGAATTAATCCTTTTTTAACTTTTTATTTCAGCAAGATATACACCAATTTGTATTTCAAAATAATAAGCAACTGCAGAGAAGGTACAGGTGTCAGTGACCTGTGCTTAGGGAAGTGTACCTGCCAAGGGCCCCTGTAAGCTTTGTATTATTCTCCCAGTTTGAATCCTGACGTAAATATAAAGCTATGCTTAATGGAAACATACCTGAAAATTGTAAGCGAGAACACTTTCACTCAGCCTGTAGTATTCTCTCCTATCGCCGCTAAAGACCTTTCTGCATTGCCCTCCAAAGCTTTTTGTATGAATGACTCTTCCTTTAGTCTCACCAATAATAATATCAAAGCTACAAGAAGAAAAAATATGCCATTAAGACAAAGATGACAGAGCCATTATAACTGAGTGCTGCATCTGCAAATCATGATCACAGGCTGATTTAACCAAGGGGTTATCACCTGATAGATTTCTATACATGCAGAACTGCAGTATGCACAGCATGCTACAACATTGAAAGTGAAAGGTTGGTCTTGATTTGTCAACAAAAATTAACACATGTCGTTATCTCTATAGATTAAGACATTCGTATCTATCTCAAGTGATTTTAAGTTTTATTGTTTGAACAACTGCTGCCACACAGAAAAAACAGGGCATGCATTCCAAAATGTGGGGGGTTTTATTATATCAGAAGGGTATTGCATAACAAGTGATAAAGCAATACCACAGAAACTTAATTAATTTGCCAGGTTGCAGTTGGGATTTATAAATAGAAATCCATGTGAATCTAGAGTGCTAAATGCAACAGCAATGAACAAAAAGAATGAGCATTGCTGGCTCATTTTTTCCATGCTGAAGATCGTGTTACTAGTTGAAACTTGATTTCATATCTTAATAGCTGTCTTTCAACAGCAGGAACAAAAGACTGAAAGCTTTATTCTGTGCTTCAAGTCAAAGGACCTGTTCATCCTGCAGTGAACCACTGGCTTGGTGGAAGCACTTGTACTGAACACTTGCATATGGGATGTTTTACCATAAGCCCAGGAAATCTACCTGTACACCCAGAACTTGCAAACACATCAAAATATAAGTGCTTTTGGTACTACTGAGCCCAGCACAGAGCATTACCCTGCTCCTGTGAGTTCTGAATTCAGAGGCGTTTTGTCAATATCACACACAGTTCTCTTCTCTTCACATCGATCTTCATCTGCACCATCCTCCTCACAGTCCTGATCGCCATTGCACACTAGGGATCTGCTAATGCACTGACCTAAATCAGAACAAACATGCATCAGGAAAGAAGTGTTTGTTAGTTTAAAAATAGATCTCCTAAAATCAAAGCAGAGGTCCTATTAATCTACTACATTAATTAGCATATTCACTCCCATGATGAACAGCCTGTGCCCAAGAGGCCTTGTGGAACATTAAATGTGGACATAAAGAAATAGTGCACAGCACACTCAAGAGAGCCATAGCCATTCAAGGCTTATGATATATCAGTGAAACAGTTGACTTCTAGATCTACTTCCTAAGCTTTCACCCTTTGACCCAATCACTTGTGATTAACTATGATTGTCTCTCTAGTAGCACCAAAACATGTTTATCATGGTCCTTTGTGATAAATGCCTATCTACGAGATAATGTGCTCTTCTGTGAAGGTAATGGGAGCCGCTTGGATGCATTTTATGGAGCATTAGTTTCCATGATCCAGGTCATTTCATGTTTGGAAATAGCCTAGAACAGCTTTGAGACATCAATCTAAGGTTGCATTCCTTAACTACCTTCTTATAATGAAAAAACCTCTTTGCTGGGGCAAACGAGTAAGGCAGAATGAGTTAGAGAGGGTACCAGGGCTACAGCTTATTATCTTCAATGCTCTTCAGTACTCCAGATGAAATTAAAAACATGCATAATCAAGGCTGGAAACAAAGGAAACATTCACCTAAGTCAAATTCATCTGTAGATCAAGAATTCTGCAAATACATTGCCCATTTACTAAAGTTGAAAGATAACAAGGTTATTTTCTTAACTTCATGACCAGAAAATATTGAAACTGGTCTTGTGTGGTACCTGAGAAACACCTGAACCGATCACCACAGCCATCTTCCGTTGGGCATCCCCTTCTGGGGGTGCATGGTCTTGTTTCAAAGGCATCCCCAGAGCAGGGGTTTCCTCCATACTGGCCATAAACTGCCACTGTCCGTCTCCTAATCTGAATGCAAATCAAAGATCTTAGAAAATCCTGATGCAAAGCCAGAATAGTTTGCTACTGTGAAGACAATGCTACTACTCTAGACATTCACTATTTTTTCTAAGAACAACCACACCTGGTATTACCATAATATGGTAGCAAACTCTCAAGTTAATAGAAAGACAAGTCTTTTATCTACAAGGTCTTTAAACTGGTTCATGAGCTTGTCTTGGTTTGTTCAAAAATATAATATGTAACTGAAGGCAAGAGAAAGCTGCTAAGAAATTTAGGTGGGTTTTTTTCAATTTTTAATAGGACTAACCATGCCTGATATGAACTTAAGTTCTTCAAAGTAAACAATGTCATTAAGGAGGATGATAAAATCTTACATCAAGTGGGCTAGATCTTGTTTCTAAAAAAAGTAAGCACTGTCTCATGGAACATCTTTAATTTTGACTAATCCCTCCTTAATTGATATAACATCAAAGTAAATGAGAAGGAAAATCAAAAGCATCTTGCACATCAATAAAGTTGCAGTGTAAAAATCACCAACTTCTTTTCATTGAAGGTAACACTTTGCAACCAAGTTTTCTTCCCTTGTGACATGATGCCACTAATGAAAAATCAGTGAAATTGGCACAAACCAGCATCAGTGAAGGAATATCTGTGTTTACCAGACAGTTCAGCTGAGCTTTTTGAAACTATCACCAAAATAAAGAGAGCACAAATTATTTTAAAACATGAGCATCATAGCTTTGAAAGGAAACATATTGGGACAGACTAGAGAATTTATCTTCTTAGTTCTTTGGTCTTCAGCCTTCTTGTTCTGCTGGGGCTTTTGTCTGACACCTGATTTGGGGTTTTAATGATAGAGTGGCTTGTTAATTACTGGAGAATAAAGTACATGCTTATGAGGTTATGAATACAGAAAAGATGTGTCCATCTATACCTGTTTTTGAGTACAGCCATTGCACTCCGACCAAGGGCCAAAAGAATTCCAGCGGCAATGGACGGGAGATGAAGGGCTGCTCCAGTATTGGTTTTTGCATTGCAAAAAAACCCAAAACCAAAAATGAAACAAAAAACCCCAAACAAACAGAAACAAACAGAAACAAACAAAACCAAAAAAACCAAAAAAAAAATCCAAAGGAAAAGAGAAAGGAAGATCATCAGGGATTTCCATCCATAACCATGAGTGCAAAACTTTCCTAAAAGGCAAAGCAGACCTTCAATAATAATTAGAGGTATGACCAGGTTTAAAGCCACTTGGATTAGTTTTTCATGTGCAAGAATGAAATCAGTCCCAGCTTGTGCTTTCTGGCCATTGAAAAGAAGAAACTAGACACATACAGCTAGCTTAAAGATCAGCACCAAAAGAACTGCCAGTTTCCATGGGAGGCATCGGGGGTTCGACCTGTCCCTGGGACTGGGGCTGGCTTGGGGTAAGCTGGGCTGTTTCACAGACATGGGTTGCCGTGCCTCACACCACCACTGTGCGCTCTCTTCCCCAAGGCTGGCTGACTCCTCTGGGTAGAAGTTAAAGGACAACATAATGTCCCACTGCTGTCCCCACTGGTGGCAGTGGCAGAGCTCACACCAAACAATGTGTATTTCTCCCAGGAAATATACTTGATGACCCCTTGAAGCTCGGTCCCACATCACGCACCACAATTACACATGCTTAACCTTCAGCATGTAATTTATTAAATAAATTTTCACCTGGAAAAAATGGGAAAGAATCCTGAAACTTCCAGCAACAGAAAAATCCCCAGCACCTGAAAAGAAGTAAAAGCAAATTTACTTTGCTTTTCTGCTTTTTCCTCCCTTTTTAAGCTCATGCAGTTGTTCAAGGTTTCTGCAATCTATACACTAGTCAGCTTAAGAAACAAAAGGAGAATGTCACACTGATTTTCTCAGCTTTGTTGTGCAAGTTCTCATTTTTTATTTTTCTTCTTTCTTGCAATGCTGTCCAATTACTTTTTTCAGCTATTTCTCCATATAAATTAATATTTCACTGCACTTTCCATATTCACTTCACCACTACAAATTAAGTAAGCAATTGTCTTACCTTCATGTTAGACAAAATACTCAGATATACAGCAATTACCAGGGAAAATGCACTTCCAGCATTTTCAATTTGGATGCCAAAGGAGTCAGTCAGTCTGTCTGTTGCTGTTCATCTCTTCTCGCTCTGCCTTGCTATTCTGCTGTTCTTTCCTTAAAAGGGGTGAATATTGCCAAGGAATTTTAACCTTAACCCATCTAGTCCTCTCTAGGGACGCAGCCTGCTTTGGGAGCTGCTCACTATTTTTAAGACATATAAATCAAGGCTTGGATATATTAACTAGGGCTGGCAGAAAATTGTGAGCACTTAACTGAAAGAAGAATCATCTTTTCCTTATCTTCTCTCTCATAGTTTCTTTCCCCAGAACAAGACTTTTGAGAAATCCCAGGCCCCATACACTACACCACAGCTGAATTCACAGCTGCAGCAGGAAGAGGTGCTCTAGAATAAAGCTGATGTTGCTAAGGTTTCATTGTAAGCACAAATCTTCATTCTCCACTTCTGCAGTCATGCTGATTTTTGTGTATCAGATTTCACGTGAAAATCAGCTTATGGATCTGAATGCAAGTTTTGGTGAATTCTAGCCTGGTTCTGCATGCTTTTTGTGGAGATACTGACACAAAAGTAAGAACACTTAATTTTCTCTTTCCTCACCCTGCCATGTCCTCTTATTTTTAGTTTTGATTTTTTTTTTTTTCACTTTTCAGAGCTGATCCATTGCAGTAACAGCATGAAAATGCCACCGCTGGGGAAATTTACCTTCATTTATCCTAGAGTACCCCAGATAAACCCCTCATGGAAAAGTAGCACCTCTATGTGAAGGCTCCTCATATACTAGATCTCAGATACTACACCAATTTTGAACTGCTTACACAGTCCTCAGAAAGCTAAAAGCTTCATGTCATAGCATCACAACATGGTCAGTTCTAAGCCCTGCACTCTGTTGGCATGGTCAGCTTTCCTTAAGGAGATGCCTAGATCTTGGGTCACACTACTCCATTCATGTGGAGGATACCTATGGCCACTCCTCAGAGCCAATTTAGATGAGCCTGTCTTTGGAACTTTTCAGGTTTAGCAACTATGAATATCTTTGATAATGTATTTCACAGACTTTCAACACTTCTGTACATACTTGATTGCTTTTCATCAAAATCCTCATGCACCTATTTAATTTATGACCAATTAGTGTAACACTGACAGTGGTCATTTGCCTTTAAGGGAAATTATTAGAACAGAGTTAAGACCTTTAGTACCTGTCCCAGAATACAGGAACTGCAAAAATATTTTATCTATCCAGACATATGTCTTGATTTTTCAGTCAGCTGTTTCAATGGCTTAGATAGCAATTTCACTTTCTGTAAGTATATAATTAGCTATAATAACCCTCAAGATCAAGATATACTGTAATTTGGTCCCAAACAAAATATGCAAATAAATATAAAAGAGGACAAGTAGAGCTAGCAAAGGAAGTGTGTGTGTTGGCAGGGGTCAGGTCTTAATTAATAGGTAGTCAAATCATTAATAGTAATGGGTATCATATTCAAATGACTTTATACTGATAGAATGTTTTCCTGCAAAAAGTATTTCAGCAAGACAAAAATGTTGCACTGGCAGATGGTGTACAATAGATCTTTTAGTACACATTTTCAGGTACTTCAACCTAACGATTTTATCTTCTTTTATTTGGAAATAGGACCCTGCTTTTTTATTGATCCTTGCTTCAGGGTAACAAAAGCAAAGAAACTGAACCAAGATGGTTAGAGCTGGACTTGTGCTGCTCCTAGGACTGCAAGTCCAGAGGCCCCATGGCACTTCACTCGTTTGTAGTGGATGGGTGTTCAGTCTCTCCTCTAGAACAGTGGGACTGGGAATGGCTAATTCTTATTTCATTTCATAGGGTACTTACAGCAGATTTTTTTCTACTTAGCATCTAAGTTCTGAACAACTTATATAGTTTCCTACTTTTTTGTGTGTGTTATTGACACTTAAGACAATAAGCATTTTTATGTTTAAGTAGCATAAAAATCTATTTACATTTGGATTTTGTGACTGTGCAACACCTAGTACAGTCTCAGGTTGACTGACATGCAGTTCTACAATACCATCAGATACAATAAAAGGCCTGACTGGGGACCTCCCCAATGACCTCCCCTGATGGAACAGTAGCAAAGGGCAGAGTGCAACTTACAGAGAAGTGGAGGCTGATTTTCCCTTAGTGTTTATGAAAATTGCAACAATCTGGTAACCATTTTACTGTTTCATCATAGCAACTTTTTGTTCTTGCTAAACATTTCTACTGTGTATTCATAAATAAACCATCTTTAGAACTAAAACCAATGGTTTAGGGGATTAAAAGTGGAGTCATCTGAAAGATAAAAAGGGTTAGCCATAAGGCAGGGCACTTTTTGTCTTGCATCAAATGACAGTCCTAGCACAGGAGTGATTAATGCAATGCTTCTTTTGCTGGGCTAATGATATCCTGCCTGGTCTAGAGACAGCCTGAAAAGGTATTGTCTGTATTCTACTTCACACTAAGGTCAGTCAGAATATAATTATATCAATGATATTTCCCTGTAGGCTTCCGGCCTTTTATAGGATTGATGCTAAGGTTACTCAATCGTTTACCAAGCTTTAAATAGTCTCGTGTCTTCATTGTCCAAGTTCATTATGTATTACAGCCCTAAAGACAGTCTGTGCTCTGTGACTGCTGCAAATGCCAAGGTTCCAGTGACAACTGAGTGGAGAAAGAACATCTTGTTATTATGGTTTTGAATTGTGAAATTGATTTGCACAGTTTTTGTATTTGTTTTTGTATGCTAAGGCCATCTCCCTTTTTTTTCTGTTTTGTTTTGTTTTAAGCTTTTTAATTGCCTGTTTTGCTTTTAATGTATTTGCTTCATTTCAAAGATTAATGACAATGCCTTGGGATGTGTCTCCGTGAAATATGTCAAATAGCATTACTGCTGTGCTAACTTTAATGCAAATGATTCTCTCTCAGGGGACCTTGTAGAGGGATACTGCCTTAGATACTGGAATTTGTATGCGGCAGAAGCTATGCCAAACAAACAAGGGCTGGTTCTGGTTTGAAAGAAATGGGTTAGAACAAAAGAGCTCAAGTTATTAGGATTCAAAATTCAAAGAGCTTCCGTGGTATATTGGCAATACATCAGACTCGTCCAGAGCACAGACATTCTGTACATACACAAAGGTCATCACTAGGCAAACAAATAAATACTATTCTTTAGAATTACGTTCTGATCTTAAAACAAAATACATGGTGAACAAACTCAGCAGCTTGAATCTGCCCAAAGATGAGTTACTGTTCTGGTTTTTTTTCACATCTTGGCCCGCTTTTACTCCCAGTCGCCACCACGTGCTTGCTTCTTCTGCACATCTGATGCTGGCTTTGGCACACTTCAGTCCCTTCTGAGCCAGTTTAATCTATCACAATAGCAGAAAATAAATCCAGAAAAAAAGAAATCTGGGTGGGTTTGAGCTGTTTTTATGAGTCAGATCATCTCTCAGAAAGGGCTGGTGAGCCACAGGCCCATGGAGAAGGTAAAAACATACAGAGTCACAGAGAAGAGAGATGGGACAAAAGAGGTGGGAAGTGGGAATAGAAGGAGGGCAAGAGGCGAACCTTCTGTTTGCAGATGCAGCCAGCCACAGCATCTGCTCAAGTGCCAGTGAACCTTGCACAAATTCTTCCGGTTTCTGCTCATCCCAGACTAGCAGATACTGCTCACTGCTTCAAAGGACTCCCCTGGACAGGTCTGTGGCACCCAAATGCACCATACTCTCTAGAGATTAGTTGCCTAGACAGGCCTGATTTAGCTGTTCACTAAAGGTGAATACTTATTTTTCATTGCTACTGTTGCTGATCCTTGCCTTCCTGAGACATTCTTCCTTAAAGCTGACAAAAATCTCAGATTCAGACCATCTGTCTGGTGAGACGACAGCAAACAAAGTATGGCTAGTAAATATGAGAGGCATTTTCAGTGGTCTTCATCATCAAGGGTTGGGGGCAACCAAGATCCACTTCAAGTCCTCAACCTGAAAATTTTGCCCACAGAGCTCACAGGGGTCAAGGGCTTCTGCAAAAGCTCTTCTGAGAGCTCGCCTGCCAGCTGTGTGCAGAAGCAGAGGTAACTGTGTCTACAACAGATCTATATGCTCTCATGTGTCCAGCAACAGAGGGGCTCATACATACATAAAATAGGTGAATTTCATGAACCAGAGGGGTGGCATCAAGATTTTAGCACTTTAAATATGCCAACACAAAAAGAGTCACATAAAACAGGCTAGAGAGGAAGTATTATTCCATCTGTATTAATAGTGACACAAAACCACACACAGTATATAAAGGCATGTATCAGAGGTCAAACTACAGGGAGGATTGCAGAGCCTGTTCTCTGCAATTAATCCTCAGACCCAAACAAAGACAATTTTTCACAAGCATCCAATGATTTAAGTTTTTGCTGATTTTTTTCTTGTGTTTTTCTACATTGTTTACTATAAGTTTAATTCCTACATTTTAATAAATTCATGAGGAGCTTTATATAACTGCCTAAGAGACCAGTATCTCACATTAATAATCCAGATCTCTTTTGGCCTGAGGTCCTGGTGCCTTTTAAAATATCATCTCTTTCTGATTTCTCTGTAGAGTGAATAGAATGTCAAATATCAACTATTAGCAACCTTGCCCATGCTTTTATATTTCTGGTTCTTTCCGAATCAGTGAATATATTCAAGACTTATTCTAACTAGCTGAAAAGCTAAAATGCTTCAAGCACCAAATCTTGAACAAAATCTTTCATTAAAGTCCATTAGTCTCCCTCTGAAAATTTCCAAGTATCTTAAAATTAAAACCTTAAAATGTTTTCCAATAAACAGAACAAAGTCTCCTTTCCTATAAAGGATAGTTAGGGAACAAAATGAAGGCAGGACTTCAAAGAAACAGATCTTATTAGGATATCTTTTTGAACTACAACATTTTTAGGACCATCTGGAATTCATTTAAATTTTGTCAGCTTACTTGAGAAGTCAGTAATTAACCCTAACTGCTACTGTGAAACTTCCTGGAATAAGCTTTTGTGGATATGTTCCATCTGGAAACAAAGTTCAACAAATAAAGTAAGGCTTTGTAAACTTTCATAGAGGCAACAGAGATGCAGCACATTGTGCAGAAACAGAAATGACACAGCCTTGACTCTGCCTCTCCCTCATTCTGGACTGGCTATGCATACAACCACCATCAGACTGCGATAATTGAAAACATGTACCAGTAATGAGAAAGGGATAATGCAGTTGCAGAGATTCACCTGAGCCCAGAGAAGTTTAGATGTGCTCAACATTTGCTATTATTCTGCAACAAGCTTATAAGCTTAGTGAATTATTCTGGCTTCTGCCTGTACTTGCTGTTCAGTTAAAAGGAGCAGGACTGAAGCACAGGGTCACTGTGACCATACTAATGATGTACTTTTTTATTTCCAGATACAAAATTCTCAGAAAATTTCTTCCTATCCAGCCATCCAATTAATTTTATGCAACAGTTTGGATTACTTGGAGTTATATAAATAGGAAATGCTTTATCTGATAGTAGAGACCATATCACTAAACACTGAGAATCTTAATTTCTGGAGATTGGACTTGTCCTCACTTAGCCTGAAAAGACATCCCATTCTGTGCTTATTTGGTTGAAAGACCATCATGAAAGTAATCAAAAGTATGGTGTTTCTAAAATAGGCATTCTGTAGAACTTTTAATAGCTCAAAAAAGGTATTCCACAAACAGTAATGTCCAGACTTTTCAGAACTAGCAAATAACTTTGAGATTTTTATAAATCATTAAAAAAAAAAAAAAAAGAGAGAGAGAGAAAAAGATAAACACTAATAATTCCAAAGAGAGAATGTAAAACATAAGGTTTGTGGTAACAACAGACAAGGAAGCCTCCTGTTTCTTCCTTTGTAGGGCCTCATGGCAAGAGAAGTACACAATTCTGATCATTTATTGGTGAATACACATTTGGTCTTCTGAAACAGTAATGAAAGCAGGTGTGCTGGTTTTTGCTGAGGTAGAGTTAATTTTTTTCACAGTGGCTAGTACAGGGCTATGTTTTGGATTTGAGCTGAACACAGAGTTGATAATATAGAGATGTTTTTACTATTGCTGAGCAGGGATTGCACAGAGCCAAGGCCTTTTCTGCTTTTCCTACTGCCATGCTGGCAAGGAAGCTGGGGGCTCACGGGAGGTTGGGAACAGGCACAGATGGGACAGCCGACCCCAGCTGACCAAAGGGATATTCCAAACCATATGACATCATGCTCTGTTCATAAAGTGGGGAGAAGAAGGTGGTAGTGGGGGACACTTGGAGTGATGATGTTTGTCTTCAAAAGTAACTGTTCTGTGTGATGGGGCCTTGCTCTCCTGGAGATGGCTGAACACCTGCCTGATCATGTGTAGCAGTGAAAGAATTCCTTCCTTTGCTTTGCTTGTCTGTACAGATTTTGCTTTCCCTTTTAAACCCTCTTTATCTCAGTCCACGAGATTTCAGGCATTTACCCTTCCAATTCTCTCCTCAATCCCACTGTTGTGGGGTGAATAAGCAGCTGCATGGGGCTTAGTTGCCAGCTGGGTTTTAAGCCAGGACAGCAGGACAGGAAAATGCTTCCAATGTAGAAGCACGCCTCAACCATGAGAAAGGTATCCTGAGAAAGGCTGATGGTCAGTTTTGCACTGAGGTCAACTACAAACTTGTAAACTGGTCGAGAGACAGAACAGAAAAAGTAAATTACAGATATTGTCGCTGGGAGGGCTACCATATTTTATTCTGCTGTTAAAATACAGTAGGAGTAAGTAGGCTTGGACTCGTCACAGTTTTGTGACTTCTTCACAGTGCAACATTCTCTCAGACATTTTTCCCTTCTTGGGCAAACACTTTTTAGGCTACATCTCCTCCTAATACTTGTTCAAGCTCTGCTGAAAACTGCACAATTAGTTAACAAGGACTAACTAAAAGGATAACCCCAATCTAAAACTGTACACACTGGCATATTCTCCACCGCCTGTCAGAGAAACTGAGTTTGCCCTGCATCATCTGGAAGACTGTCCATGCTGTGTGTGTTAGTCTAATATACATCTTGCGGCCACAGGACTGTGAGTTCCACTTTGTGATCAAATAAGAAGAACTTCAAAAAGCTCAATTTCTTCTCTGTGTCCTCTTTGCACACAATAATAAGGTTAGGCACTATTTTGTCCTCTATTTTTGTAAAAGTGAAGTAGTGTAAGAGTGAAATTGTGCATGGGTTTTAGGGGAATTCCCTGATGGAGCCAGCATGCCTCAGTTCCAGTAAATGCAAAGCTGAAAATGCCTGATACAGGGAAAACATATTCCAGAATAAACAGAAGATAGCATTTGTAACTGCAAAGTTGAGCTGACCTTTGTTAGCAATTCATTTGTACTTCAGGAAGGTTCTCAGCCAGTGAAAATAATAAAATGCAACAGTGATTTTGATGAAGGGAAGTGAACTTATTTTACCTAGGGAATAAGCCTTTATCTTCAGTAAACATAGAACTTGCATTTGTCTGTTCCACTGCAAAGCCTTTTTTTTTTCCTACAGCTCGTGTCTCACATCCAAAAATTAAAGTCAAACCCCACAAATCCATACAGGATAAAGAGTGCTATGCAAGTGACAGGTTTTTCTACTTTAAAGTAGCTTATAATTTTATTTCTAGAGAAGGGACCGGGTGTCCAGGGAAAGCAATCACTTGCAGTAGTCCCAGAGCAAGAAAAATGTAAATTCTATAGGACTCCTGAAGTGAGATGTGAGATAAAATAAATAAATATGCAAACAACTAATATGTTAGGCTCATTTTGCCAGTTTTCACATCAAACATGAATGCCCCAATTTTTTTCAATGCCCCTTTCTTTGACCTTCCACTTTAGTGCAGAGACATATCTTTCTTCCTGAACAGCAGATCTAAAGTAAAACTTGAAGCTTATAAATAATAAATATTTCTGAGAAATGCATATTTCTAAAAGAAAACCAGATACCTTACATTTTGTGCACAGCTTTGCACTTACTCACAGACTTGAATACTTCTAATTGAACATACATGAAAAATTTGAAAATTTACTGTACTATGTATATGCTGTACCAGTTCTTTTAACACTAACAGGTGCCAAACCTGGATAGGTTTTGTAAAACTAAATTACCTGCTTACCTTGGGAGAGCAAAGGCAGTGTAAAAAGGCATGCATCTGCATTTCTCCAGCATTTCCAGGAGGAGAATATCATGCCGAGTTCTAAGGAATGGCTGGTGAGAAGTAAAATCATTCACATTTAGTAAAACCATACTTTTATGAAAGATTAAATCATTCACATATGCACTTAAAGCATAGCTGAGGAACACAAGGAGGGAATGCGATGACAGAGACATAACTAGGCAAGTATGTAATTCCACATAAAAAGTGAGAAAATTGAGAGGGAAAGATAGCTAACTGCTTGAATCCAGCTTTAAATTTAAGCTGGCTTCCTTTACTGAGTTTCTGGCAAACGCTTTTACACCCAACATTCCTTCAGAAAAGAGTTGTTTTTTTCTCCAACCAGTTGATACTGTACTTCTTTTCCAAAGATTATGCCCATCTGTCATTCATACAGAACATTTGGAAGTATAAAATAATTGACATTGTAAGTTATGTTTAGACACTCGGTTTCCAAGTTAGCAAATTTCAACCATAATGCCTGGGCTTAGGTATACACTGTGTCTAGCTGTAAGTGAGACAAGCTTTCGATGTTTTTTTAGAACAAAAGAAAGGAAAGAAAACATTTTTAGTACAGCTAAGTGTGTACCATCTGTGTATGTGTCTGCACAAAAAGATATACACATGTATCACAGAATATTCTGAGTTGGAAGGGACCCACAAGGATGATTGAGCCCAGCTCTTAAGTGAATGGCCCACAGAGGGATCAAAACCAAAACCTTGGTGTTTGTAGCACCATGCTCTGACCTACTGAGCTGATCTCAAGTTCGTGACTAGGTAACATTTCCTTTTCATTTACACAATTATTTCCAATAATGAATCTTTTGGATTTAATGTGCTTTACAATAACTCCAAAAATGCAAGTCAGAGACTTACACAACCTTGGGGAAAGACAAATGTTTAAAATGCAGGCCTGTCAGTAGGCTTGTAAGAAAGGGGCCATAGCACTTATTCAGCCAGCCACCACAACAGGAAAAGCAGACAAAACTTGAAAGCAGAATTCATGAAGATCTGACCTTTCTTTTCCAAGTATAAAATTGGTCAAACGCATTTTTCTGAGAAAATGACAGCCTGAGAGATTAGAGATACAGTTATGTCTCTACAGTTAGAGGCCTTTTATAAAATCACAGTACGACAAAAGTACAGGTGGGAGGAACCTCAGAAGGTCATCCAGCTTATTTGCCTTTCCACAGAGGATCCACCACACCTATGCCATTTCAGACAAACATTTGACTAGCCTTTTCTCAAAAATTCCAGATCCATCTGAAGGAAAACTTAAGTCCAGTACTTTGTAGTCTGTACTGATAAAAACATTTTCCTCACAACTCACTAAAATATTTCCTGCTGCAATGAAGAGGAATGTGGTTAGAAGCTAGGTGTAGAATACGATTCAGACTACAATAACAGATGGTGGTAGCACAAATGCTTTTTGTACCTCCCCAGTGAAAAGTTTGCTCTAGGCTTGTGTGTACATGAATAATGCAACAAAGTTTTAAGACAACAGTATCAAACAATACCAGATCAATAAAGGTGGTTTTTTATCAAAATAATACTAACAAGACAAGAATATTATGTTGTTATACAACTGAGAAGTAAATGGCTGTCACCTTGTAAAGGAACTTGCGGCTTTCTCCTATGTACCCTGTTTGATGCTCAGCCCAAACTGCCATGCAACCACTCTGCAATCAGTGAAACCCCCTCTGAGAATTACCTTGGTGCAACAAAGCCCCACAAACCTGTAATGTATCTAAGCATAAGCACTAAAAAGAAAACAAAAAATAATCAAAACTAAACAAAAACATAACCAAAGCAAAAAACAAATGAACAAAAACTAGGGACATTTTAAAATTCTGAATTTTCTGAATTCTGTTGCACTATGTAGCAAATGTGTCCCAGGCTTGTTCCTACTTCTGCTGTGCAGAGAGACACTCTCCCTGTTCCCCTAGCCAAATGGAACAAGAAAGATTCTAGTGTGGTTTCTAGTGGAGAGGAAACCAGGATCCTCCCCACAACTATAACCTTTATCTGAGATAAAGGTTAAAGGCAGCTGAGGAAATGGGTGGGGAGCTCTTCTTCCTGCTATGTTTGTGATGGTAGTCATGCTTCTGCCATGATCTACAAGTATTAGTGCTACCCCCAAGGTGGACTGAAGGTTATTATCTAGTCTCTCTCTCTCTGATGTTAAGGAGTGGCAATAGAATATTAGAATGGATAGAATGGTTTGGGTTGGAAGGGACCTTAAAGATCATCTTGTTCCAACCCCCTTGCCGTAGGCAGGGACACCTTCTACTAGACCAGGTTACTCAGCGCCATCCAGCCTAGTCTTAAACACTTACAGGGATGGGGCACCCACAGCTTCTCTGGGCAACCTGTGCAAGTGCATCACTGCCCTGGCAGTAAAGAATTTCTTCCTAATACCTAATCTAAACCTGCCTTTCTTCAGTTTAAGGCCATTTGCCCCTTGTCCTATCACTACATGCCCCTGTAAAAAGTCTCCATCCTACTTGTAAGCACCCTTTAGGTACTGGAAGGCTGCCATAAAATAGTAATAAAAAATATCGAGTTGTTATAATTATTTTATCACTTTCACTGTATTTTAATAAGCAATTTCAGATGTTAGTGTCAGCGGTTTAATTTTCTTCTATTCATTTTCATCTTAAACAAATAGACATTTCTATTATGCTTATTAGTTTCTTACCAGGATATAACAGGCTTATTCATAAGCACTGTTGTTTGCCAAAATTTTCTGTTATTGTCATAGAGATGTAAGAACTGTACAGATAATATGAATACTTCAATTTATTAACCAAACTTACTTTTACTGTTTGAGAGTTCTTACTGAGTTGTTTAGTAGAAAGGTTTTACTTGAACTCTGCTGTCATCTTGTGACCGTTTCTGGCTCAAACTCACATATAAAAGTTTTCAAACTGAAGAATCTGGATATTATACAAATGAAGTTACAGTCCTTCTGCCTGCTCAGTAAAAAATAATCAGTGTCTTCCCCAATAATTCCAACCGAGATATCTACCTCTGCAAATCAAGATGATACCCAGAAACAAAGGCATCCAAATCAATCCTCATGAAAATGTTGTCCTTGAATTCCTCAGTTTTCCTAGAGCATTCCTGAGATGATGTTATCTATGTCAAAGTGTTCAATATTCAAGAGGATACTAAAAGGCATTCCTTTGATCTAAGAGATCACAATAAGAAATAAAGACTTCAGTTTGTCTGCAGCACAGAAGATAACTGAAGATAATATTAAGTATTATCAAATGTTTATGTATGAAGATTGAATTGTCACTATTCCCTTGTGGTCTCTTTGTCCCTGTGATAGACTTGTCTCTAAGGCTTATTTCTAAAGGCATATCTATTTTTTACTTCAGTGTTTTAACCCCAACCACATCAGCCAGGCTGCAGAACACAGTGCAGAACACAGTATTCAATAAACCTTAACCTAGAAGATTAATAGGATCACTGTTTGCTGGCACCACAAAAGGTTTTTTCCATCAACAAACCTGGCTGGACCAAAATTGCTGTGCAGAAGCTGTGACGTGATACCAGCTGCAGTGACAGACTGCTGTTTCCTACATCAAAAAGACAGTTCTGAAATCCAGACATGTCACCTTCCAAATTTTGGATTACTTTCTAGGCAACAAAGAAGCAGTGTGAATTAGTCAGTGCTGAATTTAGACGGGCGCCATTCAGCAGCTACCAGTATAGGAGCCTGTGGGTTCTGAGCAATGGGCAGTGAACTCTGTTCTGCCCTGAGAGCTTACACAGGCTAAGAGCTTCTGGAATGGTACTGGGTCAGCCACAGCTCTGCCCATTCTCTACCCTAAAAGTGTTCCTGAATACTAAAGACAAGTGCATGATGATAGCAAAAATCTTACTTTCTGAACAGATTTGAAGACATGTAAATGAAGAAGATTATTTTTATCCCACAAAGGAGACAGGAATAATTCCTGCATATTATTGCAGGCAGCCAAACCAACAGACTTCCTTTGGAGGCTGTTGCCATGGCACCTGTCCAATACCCATGTCATCTTCCAGATTTCTGAGATCTAGTGAGATAGAAAGAGCAAAGGAAGCACTAGATAAAAGGCACGCAGCAAGGTTGCTGGGACAAACATGACTCCAGTTCAGCCTTTAGGATGTATTCACACCGTTAAGTGTTTTGGTTTTTTTTCTTAATAGCACTTCATCCATAGGACACTGCAACTTCTCTTTTGATTTCTGGTAAGGAAAACAGAATTCCTATAAAATATCTTCATTGAATCAAGTCAGGGTACAATTAATTTTACTTAATTTCAGCCACCTATGTGCTCCTAAGGGGCCTGCCTAGGCTTCTCTCAGAATTCATGGAAGAAGGTTCCTCCCAGAGAACATTTTTTTACCCCACTTTAGACACCTAATTTAAGATGGGATGATTTACCATTTGGAACCAATCTCTCCTTTTTAACTACTGCAGGAACATGGATGGAGTAAATGTATGGATTTCATGTGAGGTAAAATGAATACAGGCAAAGACTTCTGTTATTTCAGAAACAGAAACTGCCACCCAAAATGAGAGAACTGAGCGAACAGTGTGAGCCACACCTTTCTGGGTCTGGAAGCAGTGCTGCTGAAGTCAAAATGGCTTTTTGCCCCATCCTTCAACCTTAGCAAAGGTCAGAAGTCTCCCAGCACATAAACTGGCACTGAAAGAATTCAACAAGAGGCTGCATTTCGAAATAAGTGAGGATAAATCGAGACAATCATATGAACATGGTTTGTCCAGGAGTGAAAATGCAGCAGGTCAGACACACCTTCACTAATATGGGGACTGTGCCATGGGGCTACACCTTCTGATCAATGAGCTCTGTGTCACAGGGTTTCAACCCATGCATAGTGGGAGGGTTCCACACAGTTTGTTGGCTTCTAGTGGGCCCAGATAGTTTACTTTTGAAAAGCTTCATTTTTAGTCAGTAAAGCAGGAATCTAGCCTGCCCGATAAAGACATGCTTTCATCAAGTACTGTAAGATAAATTACTTAATTCTACAATCAAAGATAAATTAACTGGCCATAGTGTCAATTTCTGGCTTTGTTTGGGATGACAAGGTAATGATCTGGTAATAAGATACACACAAATTTCTCCAATTTCTCTCTGTACATGTTATTTCCCCTGAAATGAACTCTGTCAAGATAAAATTGTATATAGATTGTGAGCCTACTGAGGATGCACAGTAGGCAGGTATGTGAGAATTTAAGTAGGAGATTTTCACAGAATCACAGAATATGCTGAGTTGGAAGGGACACACAGGGATCATGAACCATCTCTTGTCCCCGCACAAGACAGCCTCAAGAATCACACCATGTGTCTAGAGCATTGTCCAAATGTTTCTTGGACTCAGGCTTGGTGCTGTGAACACTTCCCTTTTTTGTGCCCCCATAATGTCCATGGCAATGCTTTTGACTCCAGGCAGACTGTCTAGTGCCATGGAGGGGTATGGGAGAGGACATCGACAGACAGAGAGCACAGGAGAGAGCCTGTTGTTCAAGGCAGCTTACTTTGACAGTTATGCATTACGGGCAGGAGTATCCTGTCCCTGAATTTCACTCATTAAAACTCACCCATTAGACCTCATTGCTGTCTACAACTACCTGAAAGGAAGGTGTAGTGAGGCGGGGCCCAGTCTCTTCTACTGTGCCTACAGAGAAGACAACAGAAAATGGCTTTAAACTGAGAGACGGAACATTCACATTAAAAATTTTGTCACTGTTCGGGTGGTCAGAAATTGGTTACCCTGTGGTGGGCTCGCTATCCCTGGAGGTGTTCAACAGGCGTCTGGGTATGACAATGGGTGATGTGGTTCAGGGGTTACAGGGGTACTGCTGGGCGGACGGGTGGACTGGATGGTCTAGTAGATCTCTTCCAAAATTCACGATTCTGTGACTCTATCAAAGTAACTTCGACTGTCGGTGGGAGCAGGGTCAGGACTTGGAGCTGAGGCACCCGCGGGGCCGCGCGGGCGCTGCGGCAGAGCGGCAGCCCCGGGGTGCCGAGCGCTGTGCGGGGCTGCGGGCGGTCCCGGGCGCCGCTCAGTGTCCGCCGAGCGCGCCCTCACACACGGCCCGGGCCCGCGCCCGCCCGAGCGGCCGCCCCCGGAAGCGCTCGCGGGGCCGTGGCGGAAGCGGGGCGGGGCGCGGCCTCTTTGGTGCTGGCGGCCGGCGAAGATGGTGAGTGTCGGGCTCGCTCGCGGGTCATCCGCCGCCATCTGCCATCATCCGCCGCCATCCGCCGCCATCCGCTGCCGCGCCGGGCCGGGGGCGCCGCGGGGCTCGGCCGGGCCGCGGGGAGGAGGCCCCGCGCTGTTCCGCGGCCGGGCTTGGCGGCGGGGCTGGGGCCGGCGGTGGGAGCGGCTGCCGCGCCGGGCCGGGCGGGGAGGCCGTGGTGCGGCGCGGGGCCCTGGGCGCTCCGGAGACTCCTGCTTCGTACCTGCTGCCGCCGTGGCCGAGCAGCTGGGCGGTAACGTAGCAAGAGAGGGTTCGGTCGCCGAGGGTGAGTGTGCGGCTGCTGTGTGTGAAGCGAGTCACTTTTCGTCAGGAGAGAGCAGTTTGCTGCTTGAGGGTGATGGGTGTGGGGAAGGAAAGGGGAGCCAAAAAAACGCGCCGTGGCTCCGTTTTAGTTCAGCGCGGGGGCACATAAGGAGTGGCGTCAGTGAGTCCTGAAAATGGACGCTACGTGTAGTTGAAACTGAGCGTCAGAGTTAAATGTGCCTCTGACGTGTTTATACGATTCGCTTTGCAACTGGTTTTTTAGGGCTTCTTCTTTTAGTTTTGTGACTTCGAAGTGTTAGTTATTGTTAGCTATTTCTAACGTTCTGTATCTTGAAATGCTTTTCAGACGAAGGGTACATCGTCGTTTGGTAAGCGACGAAATAAGACACACACCCTGTGTCGTCGATGTGGGTCCAAGGCATACCATCTGCAAAAATCGACCTGTGGGAAATGTGGTTATCCTGCTAAGCGTAAGAGAAAGTGTAAGTAGCAAACTTTTAACTGACTTTAGTTTAAAAAAAAGTGTTTCTTTTCTTTGAGCAGTTTGACTTCTTTTCCAGTCGAGGAATGCTGTGTCATTTTGCAGTTTTATCATTTTGCATTGTGGAGCTTTGTTTAAATTAATGGTGATTAAACTATATGTTAGGTAATATGCAGCATAGAAACTGACTTAAATTATAGTTAATTTTTTTTCTTTTGTCGGCTTGAATAATTGTACCATACAAATGTAACATGCAACTTGAAATATTTGGCTCAGATGAGTAACAGTAGCCTATATATTTTAGATAACTGGAGTGCCAAGGCTAAACGACGCAACACCACTGGTACTGGTCGCATGAGGCACCTGAAAAAGGTCTACCGTCGATTCAGGTATAACATTTTATTACAGACTAGCAGGGTGTGAAATCCTGCATAGACACTACTTAATGATAAAATTTACCATTCAAAGTTAACATTCCAATTTTTTTAGTACCACTTAATCTTCTGAAATACATCATGAAATAAGTGATACTTTGTATAGTTGGCTGCATATTCCTTTGAGGATAAAAAAATCCTTACTGGTAAGACAAAGGGTGTATAAAATGTAACGATGTTTCTACTAAATGAAGGTAGTACAGAACACAGAGGTTATTGTAATAAGATGCCTACATCTAAAAATGCTTTTTGTGGTATTGCCTCTATTTGTGATTCAGTTAAATAGATGATTAAAGTGAGGAGCTTCATAGAGATAAGTCTCAAAATGCACTCCAATCCCCATTTGCCTACTCAGAAAAAAGTTCAGGATGGGAATAACTTCTGGTCCCTCTCTTAAGAGTTCAGTTAGAAATAAGTAGGTATTACATCAGATCCTGAGTTGCAGGTTTATAAGACTTGTTACAAAGCTTTTGAGTTGTACTTAGGAGGTAGTGGTTAGGGTGTTGGAAGGTTACACTCATTTTGTATGACTCTGATGGAACTCTATAGCTTCTGGTGTACTACACAAGGAAGCTGTATGAAAAATACCACGTAATTCAGGAGTGTTGTCATAAAAATGTAGATTGGCTTTATTAGCAAAAGGTAGGAGATTTTAAGTATCGGTCTTGGGTGTGGTTGAGGGATCAATTAATTTGTTTTGGTTAGTTCATTCTTCTCCAGTGGCAGCTGTAAAACACCTTCCAGTGTACATCTGTAGCTTGCTGAGGGTTGTTCAAGTAGAAATGTTGTATCCAAAAGCAAGCTTGGGGCTGAAGAGTGGTTGGAGGCAGAGAGGATTTTTGTAAGATATAGACTTAAGCTTCATAAACAGGATCTCTTTAGTCTGATTGCTTAGAAAAAACATGAACTAGGATCTCCTTTCAGCAGGTGTGCCGTATTTGGTGTAGTCTTGCAGTGTTCACTCAGGTAATGAAATCTTATCGTTCCAAGAAGTCAAATTTACTTCAGCAGAAGAGTGAAAGCCATACTGCTTATTCAAGACATTTGTTAATAATGTGGTTTTTTGTAAAAAGGTGTAAATGTGTGATTTCTGTAGTGATTTCAGTGCATTTCTGAGATAAATTGAAAAAAGCTAGTGAGCTTCATCTAAAACAGAATAAAAAAAAATAACCTGGAGCACAAATCAACTCTGAAAAGTGGTAACCATATTTCTTCTTGCAGGAATGGATTCCGTGAGGGAACCACACCGAAGCCCAAGAGAGCAGCTGTTGCAGCCTCCAGTTCATCTTAAAGACTCATCTATTTGCTAAAATAAATTGTCTTATCCAGAAAATCTGTCACCTTTTTTTACATACTTTATTTCATTGAAATGTAGTGTTCCTGAAAATACATAAATACTTAAAAACACAAATTCTGAGCTGGTTAATTTCAAACAATCCTTTAATTGACTTTCCATTTGATAGTACTTCTGTCTTGAAGAGGACCATAATCTCTGCACTGAACCGAAAAAAAGGCTTGTATGTATTACTCAACTCCCCTGCCAGAGAAATGGAATATTGGTACTATGGATTTGCCCTGTGTGCCTCTGAATCTCAATATGCCCTAGCACAGAAAGCAAGAATTTTTTTTAAAGATAGTAGCTGTCTTGGAAGGTGTTAGTGAAAGAGGGATTTCCAGTACTGTTCATTTTTCACTGCTCTGAGCTACTGAAAAGCCTGCAAAGATACTACTTACTGTGTGGGTCATTGCTTCTGGGCAAAAAGAAAGTCCGAAGGTTGGAGCATGTGTACTGCAAGTACAGAGGGGTTGGAGACTTGCTGTAGGTGGGACAAAATTGCCTGAGTGGCCTGATGGGGTTGGTGTGGAAAGCTGACACAGATCTGAGTTAACTCTGCTGGGTGTGTAATACCAGACAGTAGTAAATCACTTGAAGTTACATAAAAATTACAGATTGATGCCTTACGAATTTGTACCTACCTTGTGTGTTACTGGCATTCAAGCACACTTTTAAGAAAGTGGTCATAAGATGGTGCTATGAAAGTTGGGGCAATCAGTAATCACTGTGAGGGTTTAGAAGACTTAGTGCCTTGCAGAGACAAAACTAGAAACTGACAAACTTAAAATGCTTTAAGTTTCTGAGGCTGTTCTAATGCTCTAGTTTTGTCATGAACTTCCAGAAGAACCATACTGCTTTGTGAATGATGAGCAGTTAATGTATCACCTTTTGCAAAATCACAGAAGACATTTTCAGGTGTGAAATTGGAGTGCCCAACTGCACTTTCTTACATTTTAAATGAAGCAGAGTTAGAGCTTTTGGATACTTCATTGTATCAACTTGGGCTGTTTCTAAACTAAAAGAGAAGTCATTCGATGCTGTTCTCTAGTATGTAACAGACTACTCACTAGATTCAACTGGTCCATTTGAGAACATTGGAATGTAAATGGTACTGATGCTCTGAAAACACACTGTGCACACTACTGGCCGTGTATTTCCAGGGCTAAGGACTGTCCCTGAGATGTGTTTTTTGGTGGTTTGGGAAACAATTGGATGTAGAAGGAAGCAATCATTAATGTGACCTTAACTCTTTGAGAATAAACTCCAGACCATTGTAAAAACAGGTCAGCAGGATTCTAAGGAAGGGCTTTTTAAGCAATGGTACAGTTGGACTGTGGTATGGCTGGTATTCTGACTATGGGTGGGAGTGAAGGCCTCTGCTTGCCAAGTCTGAGGTGATCTTTCTGTAGTGTGGGATTTTGCTCTGGACAGCCTGTTTGGCCTGCAAACATGACAAAACACTACAAGGGCAAGTGCTCAGCCACTTCCTGCTGTTACCTATTAGCTTATCATGAATTCTGCTCCTGAAAAATGAACATTTGTATAATACACAACACACCATGGTAACAGTGATTGAAACTTTCAGTGACTTGGAGTAACTGAAATCCTTTATTTCAGGAGGAATTTTACCTGCAGCAGGAATTAATATTATGGGCAAGAATTTTCACAGCCATTGCACTTTCAGTTGTTTTTAAATTCTTGGGGAGGGGCATGAAATCAGTTTTTTGTGGTTTTTTAGTCCTGTTCAGAAAAGATTGTGTAATTCATGTGTCAGTTATATTTGCACTGTACAGGAAATAGATTTTGATGCACTTCTGTTCTTTGCAGTGTGTTATTAAGTATTGAAAGCTAGGCTGCTTTCAATAATGACAACAGCTGCCTTGGTGGTTGATAAGTACAGAATCTTTTGTTAAGATCTTGATTAAGCATTTTAACTCAAGGGTTATCAATTGTACCTCTGCATAATGCTCACTGGCAGTTTAGGTCAGCCCCTTTAAGTGTACAGAAGTATTGTCATACCCAGTCTGTAATGTGTGATTTTTGCCTCCTTCAGTCTGATCGATACATCACAGTTAGATGATGTAGTCCAAATTATATGAGAAATTACATTTCATATAGTTCAGTGTACGAGTCTCACTTTTTAGACAGAAGTGTATCTGAGGAAAGTTTTTCTTAAAGGCAGAGAGCTGTTGAAGTGACTCTGGTGGTGAAAGATTGATTGCCTTTGGTTAAAGATCCTTGGGTGGTGAGGTATTACCTCCCCAAACACCTCCCCCTGCCTCCTCTCCCCCACTGAAACTGCCCTTGAACTTATTGGAAAGACTGTCAATACCAGGACCTTTGTTGCCTAACCAAGGAGGGTGACAGAGATAGGAAGTCATCCCCTGACAGCCTAGGAACGTTACTTGCCTGGAACAGCCTGAATGGGACAATATTATGGTTATGGACTTTTGAAAATTTCCAGTAATTACTGTCTTGGATTGCGGCCACGATGGATACTGGCTGAGGACTGAAGTCAGTCATCTTGCAACCCTATAAACAGTGGTCCTAAGTGAGGCCCTTTGAGCTCCCCCTCACAACAGCAGGCTGCATGAGCATCTCCCTGTAGGAGGAACACCTCTCAGAGTTCAGCAATTCTCAGATTGAAGGAGCTAGTCAATGGGACCCACTGCCCTCAGAGTGGGAATGGAACAGAGCTGGCAGATCTTAAAATGTGCATTCCACAGAGTGCAAGAGCTCTCAATTCCCGTCTGTAAGAAACCAGGAAAGGAAAGGCAACAACGTGGCTGAGTCAAGACCTGCTCGCCAAGCTGAAGGACAAGAAGGAAATACACAGGCAGGGAAGCAGGAAGTGGTATCCTGGAAAGAGCATGGGGACATTGCTCAGTTGTGACAGGATAGGGTTGGGAAGGCCAAGATGTGGCTAAAGCTGAACCTGGCAAAGGGCGCAAAGAAGAAGAAGGGCTTCTGTAGGCATGTGAGCCATAACAGGGAAGGTCCAAAGAGTTACTTCCCCCACAATCAACATGACATCAGTGACGTAGTAGGATTGAGTGCACCCTCAGAGAATTTTCAGGTGACACCTGAGTGGTGCAGTTGACATGTCCAAGGGACAGGATGCCATCCAGAAGGACATGGACAAGATCAAGTGGGTTCATGTGAATTTAAATATGCTCGGCAAGGTCAAGTGTAAGGTCCTGCATTAGGTCAAGGCAAATCCCAGCTGAGAGATGAAGGGACTGACAAAGGCTGTACAACAGAGGGCTGAAGGTAATGGTTCTTGAAAAGCTGGACATGAGCCAGCAATGTGCACTTGCAGCCTGGAAACCATAAAGCCAACCAGGGCTGCATCCAGAGCAGCATGGCCAGCAGGCCGAGGGCGGTGATTCTGCCCTCTGTTCTTCCCTCTACAGAGAGACTTCACTCAAAGCACTGCATCCAGTTTTGGGATCCCCAGAACAGGAAAGACATGGTTCTGTTGGACCATGTCCTGAGAAGGGCCACAAAGAAGATCAGAGGGCTGCAGCACCTCTCCTGTGAACCCAGAGAGTTGGGATTGTCCAGCCTGGAAAACAGAAGGTTCCCAGGAAGCCATTCAATACTTGTAGGAGACTTGGAAGAAAGATGGGGACAGACCTGTTAGCAGGGCCTGCAGTGATAGGACAAGGGGTAATGGTTTTAAACTGGAGGAGAGTAGATGCACGCTATGTAAAAGGAAGAAATTTTTTACAATGAGGCTGCTGAGATAATGGAACAGGATGCCCAGAGAAGCTGTAAGATGTCCAAACCCTGGGAGTGTTTCAGGAGAGATTGGACTGTGCTCTGAGCAGCCTGGTCTAGTTGAAGATGTCCTGGCTGATTGCAGGGTGGGTTGGATTAGAGGATATTTACAGGTGCCTTCCAACCCAAACCATTCTGTGATTCTGTGATTTCTGCAGCGTCTTCAACTTAGAAGCTAGAAACAGCAGAAGAGATACAAGCCTGGAGCTGGGCAAAACATATGTTTTTAGGGGGAGGAGAGGGAAAGTGGAAATAGTACCTGGTGCTTGCAGAAGAAACATGCTGTACATTCAGCGGTAATGTAGAATGAGAAATCAAAAAGAGGGTGCCTATTTGCAAATTGCACCAATGATGCCAAGGAAGTCTTAATGCCAGCTAGCAGAAACAATGCAAATTAACATTTCCCCTTTAATATTGTTAGTAAACCTGAGAATGTTTTTCCTTTTGTCTTCAATCCTTTGTTTTCTTATACCGTCTAATAATGAGATCCATTACTACTTCTGGTCTCCTTGCTGGTCCTGAACTGTACAGTGGCCTGATGGCATTGCAGTGTCTGGGCAGATGAGTTAGGAAAGCCTTGCTGTGTCCCTGAACCACAGCACTGGCTCCCTGTGTGTCACAAAGGGCATGCATGCTGGGGCTTCACACAGGTGGCACTTGTAACACCCCGGGTAACACCAGGCTGGGGGTGTTTCCACAGAACAGCAGCTCTATTTACACCAGGGTGTCCTGAGTCTTCCCACATATGGGAATAAATTATTGAAAATATAGAAAAAATTTACATTTAAAAGAAATAAACTCTACAAGGGGAATTTAACAGCAATTTTCTGTCTCAAAATAAGATTATGGAGATAACTGATAGAAATCTTTAAGTCAGCTTTGAGTTCATTTTTTGTTTTAAAATTCTGTCTTAAAAGTAGAGGCATGCCCAGTGTGAATAAACAAAGAGAAAAAGTGGTTTTAAAGTAGTGCATGGGCTTTTCAAGACAAATGATGTAATGGAAAGGTAAGCAGAAAGCAAGTCAGCTTAAAAGACTCATGGAATTATTCCTCTGCTATGTCTTGTTCCTGCAGCTACTCTAACAGGACAACCTGCACCCCACCCCCATATAATACATTACTCCATGTTGCACTGCGGGCCAAAAATAAATGCTCAATCTTCTAATATGACTTGGGGCAGTACTGGTGACTCCAGCTTCTCTGTCTCATGAGAAGACCTCAGACAACCAGCTGTGGTAGTCAGCTACCCAAGTTTAACATGTAACTTTGCAGTCGTGCTGAACACCCATGATTCCTTTGTTCTGCTGTTTCCATGTTTTCCCCTGATTGGTTAATGCTTTTCCCGCCTTGCTTTATGTATGAGGTTGTGTATATTCATTTCCCAAGTTTAATATGTATCAGTTCTAGAAAGTTCTTTGTTCCTCGATGCCCCATTGGTTCCTTCCCTAAATCCCTCCTTTGTGTTATTTCCATTGGTTCCCTTGCACACAGCCCTGCCTCCTGTCAAGTATCCCATTTGCCGTATCCCTTATCCCCCGCCTTTCCAATCCCCACTATAAAATCCCTGGACCCTGTTCAGATCCTTGGCTTTCCATCTCCTCCTCCCGCACTGTCTCGCTTCAATAAACCTTCTGCGCAGAAATTACACGGAGAGTCCCCTCTCTCTTTTGTTTTTTGTCTCTGCCTGCGTGCCTTCACACCCTGTTCAGGGACAGCCCCCTCGGGTGCGGCTGGACCTCCGGGCTGTCCTTGAGCTAGCACGCAAAAACCTGACAATGACTCTTACATGCAAAAGATGAGGGAGGAAGCATTGCTGCTGATTAGTAAAGTGTTTCTCATTACCTTTCATGCTGAATAAAGTTCAAGTAGATGTGTAGATTCATATGTCTTGTACATAAGCATCAAATATTAAACTATTAATCCATTGTGTTCTTACCATAAGGCTTGGCCTAGATTATGCTTGATTTGACTCAGCCTGGGAGACTACCTATTGTAGGTTCTATGCTTTTTTTTTTTTTTTTAAAGCAACTTAATGCTCAAGGTGTGACAAAGAGCTTTGAGTAAAACTGAATGCAGTGATATAAGCATAAAAGTTGCTATACAAATGGACCAACTATTTTGGTAATACTCAGTTTTGGCTGGAAATATAAAAGTAATGAATAGCTTCTATAGTCTAATTCCCATCTGACTTTAACAGCTCATTTATTTTCATTTTCTAAAATGCTCTTGTAATAAATGGTTAAAAAGTTCTCTTTTTTTGGTTGAGAAGAAGTTAGAAGTTGCTTGTTAGAAGAGTGGGGGTATGCAGTTAATGAGTGAACTGTTACTGCGATTGTACGGGTGTAATGTTGCTATGTGCCCACTAGATGGGGACACTAATTGGGGGGAAAGTAGTGGGTCTACAGAAAAGAGGAGAATGTTCTAGAATGTTCTTAAGATGACTTAATAATTGTGATGTAAACATTTTGGGGAATTACTGGTTAGGGGGCAAACCAATCACTCAACGCCCCAGAGACTGACGGAACTGAACACCAATGAGGACCCTAGCAACGAGCCATCAGAGGGAGGATCTGAGCTGCACCAATCACAGCATCAAATGAGACTATAAGAACTGCTCCGGGGCTCAACTTCCCCCCCCCCCCCCCCCCCCCCCCCGTTTTCCTGAGGAACCTGAGTCTATGGGAATGGCCTGTGTGTTGCACAGTTTGTTTTTCTGGGTTGTCGAGTGGCCCTTGGGCTTACCTCGAGTCTCTGCTCCTGGTTTTCTTTTTAATAAACGAGCAGACTTTTATTCCACCCAAAAAAAGTCCAAGCTTTGTTTATAACACTCTGGTATCTAACAGATTAAGAGATTACTTAGTAATTAATGAAATGATACCATTTTCTAGTGTAGACCTGTAGAACTTTTTGAATTCTCATTGTGTTGTCATGATCAGGACAACAGCTTGAGTTAAAGCCAAAAATAGCTTTTAATCATTTGATATCAAGATACTTATGAGCTGTACAGACATTCCAAATACAATTTTTTCCTCTTCAGGTAGCTATGGCCTAATCCATTATTTTTTTCGCAGTGTGATATTCAATACATAATTTTTTCCTCGTACTGCAATTAATGTTTCCAAAAGGTTAAAGTAATGCTTTTTGCATAGCTTCAAAGAGACCTTGCCATTTTTTCTTCTCCTGATGTTAGATTACTCTCCAATCCCACCCTGAAATTTGATAGCCTGACAATAAATATTTTTCCCTTAAATCTCAGATCATGAGCTATGCTAGTTTGTGTATTCTAACTTGTGTGTGTTTCCTACTTGTGATGTACAAGATTTTTAGAGCCAAAGATCTAACACCAAGCCAAATATTATAGTTACACTTCAAAACTTGTGCAATTCTATTGTAATGTAGTGTAATGTTACTAATGCAGTGTAGCAGAATGCTCTAAGTGGAGCAGAACAGCTCAAACTTGGTCCTGTTTGCAAAAGTTACCAGAGGTGGATGGAGGAGGGGGGTCATGCTGCCTTTTGGTGTTGAAGAATGCTGAGACCAGCCTGACTCAACAATTCAAAGTTAAAATATCCTGAGGATGTGAAGAACAATGTTTCCTGACAGAAATTGGCACTGGTGAGGATGTGGCAAAGTTCCTGAGAAAGGAACCCACAAATGACAGTGCTAATAACTTAAGTAAAGCTGCTGAGCTAAAAGGCTGCTGAGCTGACACAGCTCACCTAGAAACATCTGACAATCACTTTTTATATGTGATTTATATACTACAAGGGCTCAGTTTGGACACATTTCAGATACATCCCCTTCCAGAGTGAATGTATAAAGATTTCTGCCATGAGTTGGGAACACCCCTCAAGGTTGCCTTCCTATGAAATTTTTTGTGCAAGTAACATAGAGGAATTTCTTAAAATACACATTTTTTCCATAGACTGCTTTCCAACTGTTAAATTAATGACTGTAATATAAGTAATACTGAAGGCTCTCTGGATCGGATTTAGGATTATTCCTAGAGTAAAATTTTAATTTCTTGCTGTCTAATGTATTTATCTATTTGCAAACACATTCAGGAGCTGTGTGTAGGGTAGGCAAGAGAAACCGTTTTAGGTTGAATCATTCACTTAGTCTGGCGTACTGGGGAAAGGAAGGCATGGGAGTTGCCCGTAACCTTCCTTTTCAATTGATGATCTCTCCCTTTGAAAATACCCATCCAATAGTCACTCTTTCTACAGGTTTATGGGTTTCTTTCAATGCAGGGTTGGAGTGCAATTAAAAAAGTTAATCCAGTTATAGTCAACAATAGAACAAGTATGGTCTTCGGTATGTAAAAAATATCCAATGCATGGAATGGAAGGCAGGTTACTTCCTTGAATGCAATGTGAATGCGCGGCGTGAATGGCAGGCAAGACAAGCCAGAGGGCAGGTTACGTGGTCAAGGTAGCTGTAGTTAAGAGACTCCTTCTTTTCTTCGTATTCCCATAATAGGGTCTGAATATGGGAGGAGGAACTCGGGAGAAAAAACAAATTTAATTTACAAGTTTATTGGAATATATAGACTTCGGAGGTCTATTTTATGAGGGCGGCCTCGCTGCAACGCTGCCACTCCAGAAAAGCAGCCCCGTACGCGCCGCCACGACCCCACGCTGGAGCCCAGCAGGCCTCGCTCCCCCCCGGGCGCCTGTGGGCCGGCCCGGCCTCCCCCGAGAGCCGCAGTGGTTCGTCCTGGGGCCGGGCGGGAGGGCGGTCAGCGGGCGGTTCGCTTCCGGGTGCGGGCGGGCGCTCTGTGGTTGCTCCTCCCCGCCGGTGCTCTGGCGCGGCGCGGGCGGGCGCTATGCGCAGGCTCGGCCCTTGCCTCAAGATGGCGGCTGTGGGGGATAAACAGAAGCACGAGCACGGGCGGGTGAAGATTGGGCATTACATCCTGGGGGACACGCTGGGTGTCGGCACCTTCGGGAAAGTCAAGGGTGAGCGGCGGGAGCAGGGCCGCGGGGCATTTGGCGGGCCGTCTCGGAGCGGGGACTTGCCTGGGCTGAGTTGCCGGGGTGGGACTTGCGGTCCCGCGGCGGGAAGCGGTGGCTGAGGCAGAAACGCTTCCTCGTCTGTGCTTGCGGAAATAACCGCTGGAAGCTAAATGCTGCGTTTGCTTAGAACAGCACTGGGCGTGTAGCGAAAGTAGGGAGTCTAAATTCCCGAGCTGTTTTATATTGCGTTTTGATGCTCATGTACGAACTCTCGATGCCCTTGCAAGGAAGGCAAGATTTCTCTCTCTGCAAACAGAAATAAGCGTAAAAAGATGAGTCTGGGATTGTTGGATTAATTGGTAACATAGCTGATGTGCAGATACGGAAAAACTTTATGCTTGATCTGCTTAACCAGGGGTTAGCAAAACTTTTTTTCAGTTCAGATTTTTAAAACTTTACAGTGTAGGGCTGTGGGTGCCATACTGCTTATTTGAAAGCTAGTAGAAATAAAATAGAAGTTGAACTTCCCCATGGTGCCATTCACCACAGGTGGAAGGACTGTACATTAGTTTACACCGTTCCTGCCGTGTTGTTCTTGAGAACTTCAAATATTGGGGCAAACAAATCAAAAACATCCTTTCTCAAATGAGTAGAGTTGGGCTCAGGCTGTATTCTTCAGGGTTTGGGGTTTTTTTTTTTTTTGTTTTGGGTTTGTTTTTGTTTTTGTGTTAACTTAATAGGTGTATAAAAAACCCAGCTTTTTTTTTTTTTTCAGTGTAGATAATCTATTGTCTGTCCTCTGCACAAGCTCTTTTATGTTCTGAAGAAATTTCTAATGTGTAGGAAATCAGATGATGTTTTGTTCTAGGAAAGCAGTAAAAAATATTTTGAGAGCAGAGCTCTTTGAGTCTCTTTTTCAAGTCAAGTTTATAAAGGGACAGCCCCAGTCACTTGGGAGCAGTGACCCTGCAGCTGGCTGCTGGGGTACTATTCTTTTCTGTGGGAACTTAGAACTTCCTTGAATAGAGAGGAAAAAAAGGTAATGTAGCAGACAGGCATTAGGTTCTCTTTCCTCATGGAGGGACTACCTGGTTGAGGGGAGGGGTCAAAGATGTGTTTGTTTGGTGGTCTTTTACCCAGCATGCTGCAGAAGACTTAAGATGGTCATACCATCAATGTTGTAGTATGATCCTAAATTTAGGAGAGCACTGTTGCAGTACTACTTTTCTTGTCCCCATATGATATACTGTGTTACTTTTTTCTTGCTTCAGCTGTGCTTAATAAAGAACATTTTATCTATGATGCACTGGTTTTCCTCTTAAGCACACATTTTCTTCATTTCATACCAGATGTGCAATTGTTTTCCTGTTTTCATCATTTCCTTCTTTGGTGATGTGGTTTCATTAATTGACGTAAAGTGAAAAACTGTAATAAATATGTTCACTTCTTAAAGTTCAATTAGGATTTACATTTAACTTGTGTGATGTGGGGGGTCAGGCATATGGCTTCTTGATATTCAATGTTTAATTTTAACAGTGGTGGTTGCAGCCTGAAAAAATTGAACTGGAAAATCAGTGCTTTACTTGGTAATTGTGAAAGGTCTCCTCCTGTAGCTGTCAGATGAATTCAGCTGCTGGTAGTTCTCACTGGTGTGATTCTGTGCAGTTTATCTGTTCACCTGGCTGTGCCACTCTGAATTAATTCTGAGGGACTTGGTTCACCTGACTGTGCCTCCCATGGGCAGTCACAGAGATGGCTGTTCCTAGCCAGCATCTAGGCAAAGCTAAAATGCCACCAAAGTGAAAAGCTGAGGTGGAAGAATACTGAATCTTAGCCAATTGTATGAGGCAGATTCATATTCAGACTTCAGCATGAGTCAGTGTACAACATCTATCCCTATTTTTGTCAATTTTATTTAAACACTGCTAGTGTTTTCTTGTGAAACCAGATGCAAACTTTTATTTCCAGGTATTTTTGTTTTAAAGTTATCTTTCATAAAAGGAAGAGTTCTCAGTCTTTCAGTGGTCCATCCTGAAAATATGAGGGATATTACTTAAGACTCTAGATATACAATAGTTGTTCCATCTCTCAAGATCTAGGTAATCAACACTGGTCTATATAGACTGCAAACCAGGTGGTCTGGGCCAAGGGAGCAGTAGGAGACCTGGAAATGAACAGTGCAGTATGGTATCTATGTTGTGCACCAATATGGCTTTGCACAGCATGAGCTATTGTTGTTTGGTTTTTTTTTTTTTTACATTTGTTTAGCTCATACTCTTAAAGACTGCTTTCCTCTGAGCTTTGGCTTGGCTTTTTGACCTCCTGCAGAATTGTTTCATTAAATGCAACATAGCCTTCTTCAGATTTTTTTCCCCCTACAAACTTAATGACTGATACCTGTATTTCATGATAATGTTGTATTTGGCTGCATGGCCTCATAATCAGTTTTTTTTTCCAATTGAAGAACTGTCGAACAAGGTTAGAGACTGTTCCTCTGCATCTACAGTTAAAAATAAGTTGCTGCTGCTTTGAGATTCTGCCACTGTCATGAAAATCTTGGTGCTATGCAAAGCCACAGTGAAGCCTGAAGGCAGTTGGTATTACCAGAAAATAAATACAGGGATGTACTAGGTCTGTTAAACGAATTTCTTTTTTTTGCAGTACTTTTTTTGAAGGGCTGGTGGCTGGTTGAGGATGAGGGTGCATTCCCTTTTATAGGTGAAACTTCTGTCAAGCTGTAATGCAAAGTAGTTTTCAGAAAGATAACACTAGCTGCTTACGTTTCTACATGATGTTATCATCGAGGGTGACGCTTTCATTTCTGCCCTAATGTTGAATTCAAAAGTGTCAGCAGTCTGTTACCAGTTAGTATCTGCTGTTTTACTGGTAACAGATACCTTGAACTGTATCCAGGAAACTTGCATCTTAAAAGGCTAGGTTTGTTATAATTTCAAACTGAAGTAAAGGAAGGCAAAAATTACTGAAGAAAATAGAGATTGAATTTGAAATGTCTTAAGCTAGAGAATACGCTTTTTGGGATCTTTCTGCACCTGCACTGAACCACAGTATGTTTTCATTACAATAATTTATTCAAAGCTGGTAGAGTTGAAGAAGCAGAAAATCTTGTTTTCTTCCAGTCAGTGAATAAAATTAAGGCTTGAGGCTCGCAGCCTTGAAGGCTGTGACAGCTAGAATTTGTTTCAGTCAACTGCAAATGTTACTGTTTAATTACTTTGAATGAAAAATTTGTTTTGAACAGTTCTTTTCTTATGTGTCTTGCATATTGAACACAGATTGTAGCTAATGAATTACTTTCTAATGTTTTCCTGAGTGCTAATTTAATCCTAGTTTAAGGTAGACTGGCAAATCAGAAATGAAACAAAGTGGCTTAAAAATGATAACCCAGTGCTTATCAGAACTGTGTATTTATATGCTAAGCTGTAGACTTGGTCAAATAAATATGTTGTTTACTGTATTAAACACCTTCTTAAATGTACTCGGTACAGCAAAAGAGGATGCAGATTCATGTGTTTTAACCGATTTTTGCTTGGTTTCTAAGAAGCTGTTTCTTGATAACAAAAAAGTTACATTTTAACTTACTGATTAAAAGCTTGGTGGTTTTTTGTTGGTTTTTTTTTTTTTTTTTTTTTTCAAATACTGCTGGATTACTTCAGTTCCCATTATGGATAGGTAAAGACTTTTCAATCAAAATAGTTGCTTTTCGAATTTTTTTATTTTTTATGATGATTCTTTACTCCCGAGGGTTTGAATACAGGTGATATAATTTGTTTGGTTCTTTTAAAAGTTCCATCACATTTGTAGAAAGCAAAGGGAATGTGATGGCTTTAATTGTAGATCTGGTTCAAAGCAAATAATTCTCTTGCATTTCTGGGCACTCACCTGTCACTGCTTTGTGCTCTCTCTAGAACTTGCTATGGATGTGAGCTTTGTCCTGCATTCCTCAGTAGTGCAAGTATGCCTGCCCAGCACTCTGTTTATTGTGGTCATTGTTAGGTAATGGCCCCTTTGAATGAGGGGAGGTCTTTTCATCCTAGTCAGAGCTCTTCTGTTTTTTCAGGTACTAGACATATATCAGTGCAGCATTGTGATGGTTCGGTGTCTTGGGTAATCCACTGTTCAGTTCCCTTCAGGAATTTTAGTCTGCTTCATTTTACAGGTGGCTGTCGTCTTTTAAGAATAATCATTCAGATGCTTATAATTATCTTCGTCTCTCTGCTAAGAACTTCTTTTCACTTTTCACTTGCATTGGTTTTTAGCTCGATATAGAGGCAAGAGGCAGGAGGAAGGTCTTTTGTGCTGGAATGAGATTTACAGATTGATGGGTGTTTGTTTATTCTATCCAGATTATCTGTTGAACACAGAAAGATTTTTGTGGATCACTGCTGTTTAATCATAGTTTCCCATGGATATATTTTAACAAAGGTTGAAGCTCAGGGCTTATTTAAATTCTCGAGTGAAGGTAGGCACCCAAATCAGTGAGTATTGTGTTCAGCACAGTTGTGTTACAAATGTCTGCTCATGTGGATGAGGATGAACCCTGCGGGTGTCTAGAGGATCTGGTTTATCTTCAGAAGGTAGGAATGCCAGAAATGGCAAAGGAATGGTATTGTTATCATCATTGCATGCAGCAGCCAGGCAGATAGTGAAGCCTTCTAGTAAAAGAGATACTTAGCTTCTCAGTGTTCCATCTGTGATCCTATTTTGGGTTTAAGAAAAATATTCTGATGAACTTTTTTTGTGACTACTCCCCAAAAGCACTTGCAAAGGTAAGGACTTTAAGAGGGGTAGCTGACTGTGAAATAGTTTACACTTTTACTTCCTCTGTTTAAAGAACAGTGAAACTGTCCTCAGTTTCTTTTCCACTTCTAGGAATGCACTAGGTTGCGTGTTTGCATTGTTTTTTGTAGTTTCTATTCTATTTTTTGTGCATTTCCGGTAGCATTTGCCACTTATTTAAATAGATTAAAGCTCTGGTGTTAACTGCACAGACTGTGGAGCTGTCACCTTCAAGGACAGCTATGTTTTAGAAGTAAACTGATCAGGTACTTACTCTGGTAATTCAGAGCAATTGCTGGAACAGGCTTCTTGAGGGAGGGATAGGAGTGATTTCTTCAGTAAGAGTGATCCTTTCAGATAAAGTAGAAGAGATACAGGAAAACATGTTTGACTGGGTTGCTATCTAAGCCAAAAGCTTGAAGTGACTTACACAGGGAGAGAAAATACTCTCTCTAATGAGCAAGGATGGCAGTGTTTGGAATATGCTTTGCTTTTTTTTTTTTTTTTTTTTAAACCAATATTGCAAAAAATGTCATGCTGCAAGACTTCTGTGGCTTAGGTTTAAGATGTTTCTTACATATATACATACTCTAATGATAGAATTGTGGGAGAAATTGGAGTAGGGCTGGAGAAATTCCATACCATCTGGTTTTCAGCCTCCCCAAAAGATAATGGGGGTATGTGGAATGCTAGTGTCTTAACTTGGCTACATTCAGAAAGGAGAAACAATGTCTTTACTGAACAATTGAGAGCCCTGACTAAATACTTCCTTGTTTCTTGCAGTTGGAAAACATGAGTTAACTGGGCATAAAGTTGCCGTGAAGATCCTGAATCGACAGAAGATTCGCAGCCTTGATGTTGTAGGAAAAATCCGCAGGGAAATTCAGAACCTCAAGCTCTTCAGGCATCCTCATATAATTAAGCTGTACGTTTTGCTTACTATAATCAAGTTTACTTGGGCAGTAATCTCTTTTTGCTCTCACTGATCTGAAGTACATTTAAAGGGCAATACTACAAACAGTATCTTGTCAGAAAAGTAACCAGCTTCAAAATATGCAGCTGTGCCCTCTGTAATGTGTTTTCACAAAGCTGATCTTCACTGGAGAGCTTCCATTAGATCTTTGCTTAGACATTGTTTGGACAGGTATTTCTGGTGGCAGTTATCTCTGGGTTTATTGCCTACTTCATTTTTCCTTCTCTGTTTATATTTGATCTTTTTTTTCCTGCTTAGAAAATGAGTTACTAAGAACAAGAGTGTAAAGGTAATTTCTGTAGTAAGTTTATTGTGTTTTCTCAATGTTTTTAGTGCTGTACTGGGCAGTGATACATGTTTTTTCAGTGTAGGTGGTGCTCTGCAAGATTTTCAGAATTAAGGATGTACAGTTTGATAAATGTGATTGCTATGTCAGGAATCTTCAATATAGCGGCTGCCTTTTGTCTGAATGTGGTATTTAAAATGTGCCTGATTACATCTCTTAGTTGATCAATAGTTCATCAGTAGATTTCAGAGTACAACTAACTATGTCCCAGAGTAGACCCCTCATGTCTCATCTGTGGTAATAAATAAGTAACATTGATTTTCTTTTGACTCTAATTTCCTATTAAGATAACCTTCACCTCCAAAGTGTGGGTGACTTCCACTGTCTTAGTCATGATGTGGGTTTTTTTATTGGTAGAATCTTGTCTTAAGACCCCCTTGCCACTGGCAGATGCCATGTCTATGCACTCCCTTTAATTTAGCAACAACTGTTACACTGAGTCTAAATTACATTGTGTGAGATCAACTCATGCACTTTTTCAGTGGTTTAGTCTTCGTAAGACTGTTGAGCTGATTTGTCAGCAAAATTGCTGGTGCTTTCAGTTAATCTATGAATGAGTTCAAAGGGCATACCTATAGCCAGAACAGAATAGGAAGTGTCAGTGCACCAAGTGACATACCAGGATGAAAGAGCAATGTGTGCTTGTGTTGCTAAACTGAAGACAGTTTAGCAGATTTCGGATGACAGTTTCTTTCTCAGAGAATTATGGGGAGAATTTTTTCTTTTGCTGTAAAGGGAACAAATTAAAAAAATTTTAGGTAAAAAAATCAAAATCTCTTAAATTGTGAGTTTGTCCCTAAACTTGTTATTTCAAAGCTTCAAAGTTAGTTTTTTTTAAAATTTAATTGAAATAGAACGATAAAAATATAATAACCAGAGATCAATACTCCTAAATGCTAATATTCCTTATTATTAAGAGGAATTTTTTCCTAGTCTGAAAGTACAATTTTTTATTTATGGCAAGTGAATTTTTTTGCATATTAATGTTGAAAAGCATGTATTATTGCAATACTAGCAAAGTCCTTTTGAAGTCCTTTTTTACTACACCAAGCTGTTGGTGGGGCAGCACTGTAAATAGTCTTACAGAAATCACTTCTACCTCTGAAAGAACAAGGACTGATATTCCTGATGGGGATTACAAATTTCCTGCTAGTCTAGGCAATGGTGGTATCACACAGTGAAAAGAGAGGAGAAAGCTTCTGAAAAATACTGTTGTTCCAGTAGCTGTAGATTGGTAACTATTTTAAAGTATATTTTTTATCTGATTATTTGTACAACTTCGGTTTTAACTAAATGTAGCTGGTGTTTTACTGAATGTGTAGACTAATAGATACCTTCTCTTATCAGGTACCAGGTCATCAGTACACCCACTGACATTTTCATGGTGATGGAATATGTTTCAGGAGGAGAACTGTTTGATTATATCTGTAAAAATGGAAGGGTAAGAAGTAGTCCAACTCTGCAAATCAGTGACTTGCGTTCTCTTATTGCATTTGCAACATTCCTCTGTCACCCTACACTGGGGGGACAGACAGGTTATTTTTGGGTATCCGTGTCAGAATGATACAATTAAAGGGGTTTTTTTCTCAAAAGAATACTATGGTTAGTGTAGCACAGGATTTATTATTAGAGTGTCACAGGATTTCTATGAGAAGCAATGTAGTACAGTTTATAAGTAGTGTAGTACAGAATTTTTAACACAACCTGACTTGGGATATATATTCACCTAGACCTTCTGTAGATCTGGTCAAATCTTAATACATATTTTGCTATATCAATATAACAATCACAGTCTAGCCTTGAAAGTCATATGGAAGAACACAAGTCACTTAGTCCTGAGAGGAAGCAGAGGGTGGTGGAGGTGTCTGTGGCCACCAAGAAGTCATCCATGGCTGTGTGCCTTGAAACTAAAGGCTGGTAAGGAAGCAGATACTCAGCCTGGCACCCAGGAATCTGGACTCTGGTAGGGAGGGGAAGAAAAACTGATTTGTCTACTTGCTTCACAGAACCTCCAGGGCTTGATAATGAGGGAGAGGGCATGAACACATGACTTTCATGGTCACAGAATGGCTGCTTGCCTCATAAAGTGGAGTTAATTAAGATAACCACATTATCAAGGGCTGGGAGCAAGGGGTACTGGTTACACCTTGTTAAATATAGGTGTATTTTCTTGTATTTGGTTTTAATTTTGCTGCTATCCATTAATATATATTTCATATAATGTACTTCTAAAAAGTACGAATGATTACATGTTAACACATTTCAAATCTTTGTGACTTTGTCATAGCATTTTTCCTGTCTACTAATCTGTTAATTTACGGTGGCTGGGAATAAAACAGATGGATATGTACTCAGTTGGAGTAGCTGAAAACTGTTTGTTCAATATATTCCATTATAAGGGAAAGCTACCATTATGCCCTTATTACTGTCTTCTACTGTTAGAACTGCTTCTGTGAAAGATCTGAAGTCACTTTTTACAGACCATTTAGATATATAGGATACTTCACTTGCTGGGACAAACTGATGTGGATTAGGGGTCTTTGTAGGAAATGCCCAGTTAAGTCTGCTGTTTGGGACTAGCTGCTGATAGCATAAATAGCATCTGAAATGTATAATTTCTGTGCTGCATTTCAGCAGCTTTTGCCAGTTCAAATCTTGTGCTGTTCTTAAACATCAAAGTTTGCTGATACTCCAGTTGGACAAAGTTAAATGAGTGCTAATGTTTCTAGCTAGTGAGTATGTAACATCTGCCAAACCCAATTTCAAAAGTGTGATTAAGAAATTTCAGTGACTTTCTGAGTAAATGGGTATGTTTTGTTTTAATCATTTTAGAACTGTGGTACAAACAGAATTATGTAAGATACAAAGCTTCTTGCTACAAGTTCTGATAATCTGCTGTATAAGGTATCAAATGATAAGTATAATTGATAAGTTTAGGTCATGGGAAAATTTCCTCTAGCTAGTAAAAATGAAAAACAAGTTAACTTCCACTGTCTCTTAATTATTTAAAATCTTTGTCTGTTTTAGCTTGATGAGAAGGAAAGTAGACGTCTGTTCCAGCAAATCCTTTCTGGTGTGGATTACTGTCACAGGCACATGGTAGTACACAGAGATCTGAAGCCTGAAAATGTGCTGCTTGACGCACACATGAATGCCAAGATAGCTGACTTTGGTAAGTGTTGCTTTTTTTTTCATATGTTTGCATTTCTGGTGTTAGATCCTGTTAATAACAATAGGAAATATTAAATAAAATACGTATACTTTAGTGTCTTGGTGGTGTGATACAACAGAAGAACACGAAGAATATATATGTAAAGCAAAATAATGTTCTTGCACACTTACTGAACTTCTTTTCCTCTCATGCTTTCTTTTGAGGTATTTTCTGTGACTGGCTGAAATTGTGAACTGATTAGTTTGGTTTTGCTAAACAATATTTTCTCTAAAATGCTAAGTTTCTGACCTTTCTTCTTCCAAACTCCGTCCTTGTCTGTTTCACCACCTGTAAAATATAGATAAAAAAAGGACAGTGCAGGGGCAATTCATCATTTTTAAGAAACTACAGTGCTATAGAAAAATACACTAGTCCTGTTAAATTGCTCTAAATTTAATCTTTGAAGATGTGAAGAACATTTGTTGATGCTAGCTGTTGGTGACACAGCTGCAGAGAAGCCTTGCAGCTAGTTCTTGGAATCATATGAGTTAGGAAAACCTCACCACATAAGCATAGTAACGTATCCATACTGCTGTGTCATGATAGATCTCGTGTAGACATAGTGGATAATACCTGCTCATGTAAGTCTTCAATGGAAGGTGTTAGGTAATGCTGAGTATTCCAAGTATGTTTTAAAGGTATAGTGTTTGACTATATGGGCCCTGGGAATCATACTGGATTCTCATGTGTAGAAGATGCTTTGGGTGAAATAGCTCACATGGTGAAGAAATGAAGTACAGTAACTTACAAAATATCTTCCTGTTACTTAGTGTCAGCAAAACTATAGCACTCAGTTAATCATGACTGGTGTGTTAAACAAGAGCTTAATAAAAGAGCTTGTGTGTTAGAATGTGAAAGCTAGCCAAGCTGTACTCTTTCCTCTTCACATTCCCTGCTGACCAGTGAAAGGGCAGAATTCCTTCTTGGAGACTTGGAGTTCTTTGGCTTATGGAAATCTTGATCATGCAGCCTCCACTTAGGAAACTAGAAGATATTTTCTACAGCTGTTAGACTATATGGAGCACTGGTGAATGCAGGTGGCCTAGTTCTAAAGCACACTTCTGTGTTTACAGAGTGTCTGAAAACCAAACTACTGAACTGCAGTGATGCAGGAACCAGGTGCATAGTGTAGGGGTGTAAATTGTGGTAAAGTCATGTTTACTCCTCAGTTTCCTTGTTCTGTGTAACCTCTAACAGAATTTTAGGAAATTCTGTGGTAGCATTTCCACTTTAACAAGAACGTTAAAACCTAATTTGCTTCTGAAATGCCAATGACCAAAATCCTGTCTTGCTGTACTGCTTCATCTCCCTTAGAGCAACTTTGTTCTCTGTCATGCCTGTGTCATCCAAATTTAACTGTTCTGGTCTAGGAATGGATATGTTCTCAAATATCTCTAGGCTGTGGGCAGTAATGGATTGATATTACTTAGATTTCTGGTAAAATGAATGGAGGATTATGTGGCATGCTCATGTAAAAATTCTGTAATTCCAGACAATGTTGTTTCTTAACTGGAATAAATTTGTTAATTTTCTAATATGAATCACAGGTAGTTTGTTCTAGGTGGTATATGCAAGCAATGTTGTTTCTTAACTGGAATAAATTTGTTAATTTTCTAATATGAATCACAGGTAGTTTGTTCTAGGTGGTATATGCAGTGTGAAATAATTTTGCTCCCTGAATTTTTAGTAGTTACTCTTATACACTTTCAGGTCTATCAAATATGATGTCAGATGGAGAATTTTTAAGAACAAGCTGTGGTTCCCCTAACTATGCTGCACCAGAAGTAATTTCTGGAAGGTAGTTTCTTTTATATTGGATACATGTGTGCATGTACTTCAGTCATTTTGCTGCTTGATTCTAAAGGCTATGAAACTAATTCAGGTGACAAGCTTGATGCTGAGAAACTGACAGCTGTTAGTTGTATTGATAATTTTTCATGAGTGTTCTAAGCTTATGTGAACTAGCTTTGAATAGTTCCCCTAAGGTAGAGGTGATGTCTAATGCCCCAAATCCATTGTGTATGCTCTGCCTGATTTGTTTTAAAAATCTCATGTACAGCTCAGATCTTTGAAGCACAGGTGCAGAGTTACAGGCAAAGTCTGTGGTGAAGTTGAGTAGCAGTGAAATATCTGCTGCAGAGTAGATACTTAGTCTGGAGGTAACTTCCCTTTTTGTAAACTATGATTGTCAAATCTGCTTTCAGCTACCTACCCTAATATTCCCTCTTTTTGTTTGGAGGCCAGATGTCCGTTTTGTTCAGGCAGTGGCGCAGAATATGTGACACATTCTGCTATATGGACTTGTCTTAAACTTTTCAGCCACAATTTGGGGGATAGCTGACTTTGCACAGATTCCTCTAAAACCTTTATAACAATATATAGCATGGGCTTTCTTAGTAGTAGATGCATGTTTCTTTGTTTGCCATTGTATGAAATTGCATTGTGGATTATTGTTACACGGTAGAGAGGAAAAACTCTGTACTTGTGCCCTGTTACCTTTTATAAAGGGAAGAATACTGAAGTGCAAGGGAGGCATGGCATAGAACTGAAATGGTACAGTGCTTGCAAATCAGTTGTCCCAAGTTCACATGCTTTTAATTACTGTGATGCAATGGAAAAATGAGAGGAAAAAATATTTAAATGTATTAAACACGAATCACTTATAGTTAATTTTTTCACAGGTTATATGCAGGTCCAGAAGTAGATATATGGAGCAGTGGGGTTATTCTCTATGCTTTGTTATGTGGAACGCTTCCATTTGATGATGATCACGTGCCAACCCTTTTTAAGAAGATATGTGATGGTATCTTTTATACCCCTCAGTACCTGAATCCGTCTGTAATTAGTCTTTTGAAGCACATGCTGCAAGTGGATCCAATGAAGAGAGCAACAATCAGAGACATTAGGTAAAATACTAGCTGATGTTTGATCACAAGATACTGGAATTACAATAGCACAAATATGCAGAACAAAGAAATTATTCATACAGCTTGTCCATGTTTTCTAGACCGAGATCAAAAATTCAGCTTCTGATGGCTTGGCTTTAGCTCTGCTAGTGCTGATCTCCAGTGGACAATGAAGAATCTATTGGAGATCATAGTAAAACAAATTATTTATATTATATATGGAAATTCTGAGACGCTTTAGGCATAAGACTGCCATAGCAAAACTGTTTACTTGCATAATGGTTTGCAAAAATTACACTATATAGACTTCTCTAGGTGAAAAAAATTGTATTTGCTGTTAGGAACTAGTGCTGTCTGAGGAAGCTATTTAATCTGATAACTACTGCTTTTATTTGTATTTTATTTGTATTTCTTCGGGCTCTGAAAAGTCATTTGTTAAGACTCTGAATATTCCACATTTAAGACAGCAATTTCTACCTTCAAGACACTGGCATAAATTTGTGTATGAACAGTAATTACTTCACCAAGTACTGGTAAGTTAGAGTTTGTAGGTAAAGAGAAGCTTCATGGGCCCCAGATTCCAAGAGAAGATTCTGGAGAAATTGATTGTGTTGAGAAATGTGCACTGGATCAAATTAGAAAAAGGTAGCTGAGAGAACTGTACTTTATTCAGCATCTTAATTTTCTTTGCAAGAAGCTCTAAGGAAAGAATGTTGCTATACTACCATAATGAAAATGATGCTTCTTTTAGGGTTGGAAGTTAGGAAATCAGCAATGTTCATATGTTCTCAGTGGAACAAAAAACACGACACACTTATCCCTTAGTACTTTATTACAATAGGAAGTACTTCCTTGCAGAGATCAAAGCACTGCGAGAAGTAAGTGTTACAAGACTCGAGTGGGTGGGAACTTAACTTCCCTCAGTTGTGTTAAATAGTGTGTGGCAAAGAAGTGGTGTGAAACAAATGTTGAAAAATGTTGGTTAACAGAGCATGGATGGATTTTGAATCCAAAACAGTTCTGTCCTATTATCCATGTGACATGTCACCTCACAGTTTAAGGGACAAACTGAGTTTAACTGAATACCTTAATTCTTCTAGGGGTTGTGTGTAAGTGCGTGCAAGGAGAGAGGCCTGGTGCCATGAACAGTTAACAAAATATTCCTCTGGGTTCTGTCATCCCAGCTAGGGCTGAGCCTTGTAGTGGTATGGGAAAACATTTTTCTGCTTCCAAATTAACTGTTTTTTCTGATGAAACTATATTTTGCTCAGCACATTTGTGCTGAGGCACAGTGTTTTTGAGATCATACTGAGTAGAGCTTACTGCACTGTGCTGGTTTGGGCTGGAATAGAGTGACCTTTTTCACAGTAACTGTGTTTTGGATTTGTACTGAGAACAGTCCTGATAACAAGTGGATGTTGTAGTTACTACTGAGCAGGGCTTGCACAGAGCCAAAGTCTTTTCTGCTCCTTACACTGTCCCAACAGAACAGGCTGGGGGTGCACAAGGAATGGGTGAGTGGACACTGCTGCGCCAGCTGACCCCAGCCATATTCCTTACCATACAGGGTCATGCTCTGCAGTGAAAGTTGGAGGAAGACTGATGGGGATGGTCTGCTGGTCATCAGTCGGTGATGAGCAATTGTTTTTATTTGCATTACTTGTCTTTCTTGGGCTTCCTTGTCACCTCTCGTGGTTTTAGAGTTTTTTTTCCTTAGAATTTTTAAAAAGAAATTTTTAATTATGACACTGTTTTTATCTCAACCCACATGTTTTTTGCACTTCTACTCTTCTGATTCTGCCCCTCATCCCACTGGAGAGGACCAAGCAAGTGGCTGTGTGGTGCTTAGTTGATGTAATTATGGGGTTAAACCATAGCAGTTGTGTTTGACACTCAATGTGGGGCTTGAAGGTGTTGAGATAATAACAGATTTGAACAGACCATATTAGATAAAATAATTATAAATTGTGTAACAGTTGTTGGTCAGAATATTGATTTTTTTCTGTTCCCAATATTGATTTATCTGATCTCTTCCATGTTCCATTTTTTGCTGTACATGTTGAAGATTTGCGTTGTTTTTTGCAATTTTCTGTGCTTTGTAGTGCTTAGTGTGTGGGGGGTTTTTTTGGGTTTTTTTGTTTGTTTTTTTTCTATTTTTATTAAAACATTAGCCTTGATCTTCATCTGCTATCTGGCCTCTGTACTGAAGCTGTTACTGTCCTCTGGGTACCATCTCAGGGAGACAATTTGTCCAAGATTTTTTTCTTCTGTGGAGCAAATACAGAATTCACTACATTCTTCTATGACCTTTCGTCCCTCATTGCCATAACTTCCGTACCTTGACAGTCCTTGGGCAGTCAAAATATTTATACTGGTATTTCTTAGGAGTATGGTTTAGGCTTTTTGGAAGATTACCAAGCTGTTTTGGAATATCTCCCAGGCCTCACAGCAGTGTGCTTATGGGTAGCAAGGCATGTGGGAGAAAATCGGCAGGTAGGACATACTAGAAATGGCATTCTATCGTGAAGTGATAGAATGTTTGAAAGAAAGATGCCCTTGCTATCCCAAAGAGGCCCAGCTTATCATGCTGTGCTGGGACCTGGCTTGCTTGTATTGAACACTGCTCAATACTGATCAGCACCCTCAAGGAGAAGAGGGGATTTCTGGGTCTGAAAACATACCAACAGACACTTTGGCTAGGCCAGAAACCCAGCTTTCAATTATATCATTTGTTCCTGTAACTAAAAATAAACAACCAAAGCAAATAAGGGACTCTCATCTGGTCAGGAATGAAGCAGCTGCTAGGAGGGAACAGGAGAGGGAATCAGAAGTGTCAGCCCTTTCTGTAGCAGAACAGTCACAAGAACAAGAGGAGGAAGGGAATGAAATCATAAATGAGAAAGTAACCACCTGATTCCTATCCCTAAGCGATCTGTGAGATAGCAAAAAACGTTTTTTTCAGTTTCCTGCAAAATGTCTAATAAAATCTTGTGTCGGCAACGATTACTTTATGTACTGTTTTAGTGTCTGTGCTACAAGGGGTCTTGGACTGGCACATGATTCCTCCTGCACAGACTAAAATTAATTTTATATTTTACAAGAATTTCCTGTTAAAAATGTTTTCTTTACTTACATATATTCAGAAGTTTTTATTTTTAAATCCAGGGAGCATGAATGGTTTAAGCAGGACCTTCCAAAATACTTGTTTCCTGAAGACCCATCATATAGCTCTACCATGATTGATGATGAAGCCTTAAAAGAAGTATGTGAGAAGTTTGAATGCACTGAAGAGGAAGTGCTAAGTTGTCTGTACAGCCGAAATCATCAGGACCCTCTAGCTGTTGCTTACCACCTCATTATAGATAACAGAAGAATAATGAACGAGGCCAAAGACTTCTACTTGGCTACAAGTCCACCAGATTCTTTTCTGGATGATCACCACCTGTCTCGCCCTCACCCTGAACGGGTGCCATTCTTAGTAGCTGAAGTACCACGTCCTCGACACACTCTTGATGAGCTGAATCCACAGAAGTCAAAACACCAGGGTGTGAGAAGGGCTAAATGGCACTTGGGAATACGCAGTCAGAGTCGACCAAATGATATCATGGCTGAAGTTTGTCGAGCAATTAAACAATTGGATTATGAATGGAAGGTAACAAAATAGAGGACCTTTACAGCAAACAGGAATGCATTTTGGTTTGAGCTTTGTATCTATATAGCCCAGAGGTCTGAAACTGTTCTGGCATCAGTCTCATGGGTGTGTGCTATCTGTGTGCTGTGCCAGAAGGGTTTTGGGGGAGACTGTACATGCTGACAGGAAAAAAGGTCTTGCTAAAGTTTTCTATTGGGGCTGTAGGAATGTATTTCTCTTGGCTAAAAAAACCCCTAAAACCCCTCAAATCCAACAGATAATGAAATCAGAAATCACTTGATAAACACTAGTGAGTTGAAAGGGCAAAACCAATATGCTGTGATATTCAAGCAGTTCTGGTTAACTGACTCAAATCTCTTTCATACTAGGTTGTAAATCCATATTATCTGCGTGTTCGGAGGAAGAATCCAGTAACAAGTGCATATTCCAAAATGAGTCTCCAGTTGTATCAGGTAGACAGCAGAACATACTTACTGGACTTCCGTAGTATTGATGGTATGTGAAGAGTTCCTTAAGTTAATTGAGTTGTATGGGAAATCTTTTCTACTTGCAAATATGTCTTTATTTACTTACTTAGACGTGAAGTAAGTGTTGGCCCTTTTTTATTTTAAACCAATATAATCTGTATCAGTGTTTCCTTATTCCTTCCTGCACTAGTGTTCCTGTGATAGAAGCTTAGCTGCTGCATCCCTGAAATAATTGCTTTTAAGCTATATCAGCTCCTGAAGAGCTCCATTTTGTGTCTTCATCAGAACTAATACCAGTAATGGAAAAGGGGACAGGACTGTTGGAAATGAGATTGGGATCAACTTAAGCTGCCTTTGGAGCCTCACCCCAAATTTAAACATTAATTTAGAGCTGAACTAAGCATGCAAACAGTGTTTTCTAGTGAAGATAAAGCTTGACATCTAGGCATTTAAATTTGTCTTGGACTGTACCTTGCTGTACTGGATCTGACTGAGATGGAGTTAATTTTCTTCATAGCAGCCTGCATGGTGCTGTTTTGGATCTGTGACTAAAGCAGTATTGATAACACATGAGTGTTGCTGAGCAGCACTGGCATAGTGTCCAGCCTTTCTTTTTCCACACTGCCGTGTTGGGAGGGGAGCAACAGCTCTGCAAAGCTGAGCTAGATTGAACAGAGGGACATTCAATGCTGTATTATGTTATGCCTAGCAAAGAAAGGGATTTTAGGGAAGGTAACCTTGAGACCGGCTGGGCAGTCTGCTTTGGAGATAGTGAGTGGTTGCCTTTGCATCACTTCTCCCCCCCATTACTTAAAACTGTTTATTTCTACCCATGAGTTTTCTCACTTCTCTAATTTTCTTCCCCATTGCACTGAGATATCAGATACAAGGCAAAGTTAACCCATCAGTTCTGGTAGTAGCTAAAATTCAAGGTAGGAATTGTATGCTTGCAGTAGCTAAAGTCTTGAAAGCATTTAGTTTAACCCGTACAAAAATATGTTTTATGGAGTGACAGTAATAGAGTATACAAAGCCTGGTTAGATGAAGTGAAGAGAGGAGCTAATAGAGACTGAGCACAAGGCTTGTTTATGGGCATAGTAGACTATTACTTACATCCAGTGGTGTAGATGGCATGCCTAGGAAAACGTTGCATGGAAATAAGGATTTTTTTTCTTTTTTGGACTGTTTAGAGCCATGCAGCTGGGGGAGGGCAGCCTGCTATAATCCTGATTTCCACTTTTGAGGAAATACGCAAGGGCACAGATTTGTCATATCTCTTCCAACAGTTAAACTGATCTGACATTCCTTCTCTCCACCATGGTTAACTGTTCTCTATTCCTCTTAACAGTTTGTAATTTAAGGTAGCTTTCTGTAAACAGGAGATTGCCTTTTCTGTCATTTCACCTGAAATAACCTTCTGGGAGCCAGCTTAGACACAAGTTAATGTTCAGCATGTAAAACAAGAGTTAGAGATGCTTCAGCAGAACACTACTATTAAGATGAAACTATTTTCTCCTCATAGTGAGGGTAAACATAAGTTGCTGCAGACCAACTATAGAACATTCAATGGTGAAAAACTTTCAAAAGAGAAGAATAAATTAATGCAGATTCTAACAATTTTAATGTGCTAATGAGTTATCATAAAAATAGAAATAATAACAATGTATAAATCCCCAAAAGAGATCAAAAATAGAGTAAAAGTAGATGGTAGAAAAAAACATCTACAAACTGCTATTCAGCTTAATCTTACGATGCTGACCTCTTTCTGTTTTGAGTAACCTAAATTGAACAATTAGCTGCTGAAATCAGTTCATGAAAAATACAATTAGTATTGGTTTGAACAAGATGTAAGTAGTTCTGGAGTACAGTTCAGAGTATAGAAAGAATTAGCATAAGAACATTTGCTTTGTGCTACTATGTATATAAGCTTTTATTTTGTATCAAATACGGTTTGCAAAAGTTGTTTGTTTATTAATCAAGACTTTAAAGACAAGATTAAGAAGTGTGTGAAGGGGAAGATACTTGCTCTACCTAGAACCAATTTGATACTAATACCTCATTTTCCTTCTCTCTTCTCTTGTCCCCAGATGAAATCACTGAAGCGAAGTCTGGGACTGCAACTCCACAGAGATCAGGTTCTGTGAGCAACTATAAATCTTGTCAAAAAGATTCAGATGCTGATGCTCAAGGAAAATCTGCAGATACATCCCTTACCTCATCAGTGAACTCTTCGCTTGACTCTTCCACAGCTGATGTAACTCCAAGACCAGGGAGTCATACAATAGAATTTTTTGAGATGTGTGCAAATCTTATTAAAATACTTGCACAATAATTTTGAAGATGAGCTTATTTCTTTTATAGCAATAAGCATGCCTAAATCATAGTCAAGATGCTTCCAATTATAATCAAGTTAAATTAACTAAGGCGCTGAAAAAGCTAGCCACAGAATGCAATTTGCATGGGGATTAAAATTATTATGGGCAGTTACTATATATTATTTTGAAGCTGGAGTGAATTCTGATTGCCTGCTGTCCAATAGCATAACACAGGTACAGGAAATAACATGCTCTTTGGGTAGTGTTTGTAACATTTTACCTTGAGTGCAAAATAGGCTGCCTATAACATTTAAGCTAGATGGACCTCCTTGTTTTTTTCCTCTGGTTATACATATATCTGATGCACTGTAAGTTAACATACATGTACTAGTTTAGTGATCTCAATATGACTTCTTGGTCACCCTCTACAGTTGTGACTCCGAACTATCAACATCTCTTAACAGCAATGTGTTAAAACTGCTATGTTTCTTCCCCCTTATTTGACAGAAAATAATAAAGAATACTTTGATGCATTACAATGTACTACTTTTAACAAAAAATGTTATTAAATGCATGCAGATCCAGCCAGGTGCTCTGTCATGAACTGAGGGGGAAAATTCTGTGGGCAATGAGTGAAAAGATTGAGTCCATAACAATGGCAGGGAACTTAATGCTGAGGAGATGTGGTATCCCATGGGCTAAACCAAAATGTTGCTTTGTGAAGAAGCAATGCTGCTGTGAGGAAGCTCTTTGTCTGCACATGTTACCTTAGTGTGGTAGCAGCACAGCAGCTCCCCACTGCTACTGCAGGCTGAGAATCCTTTTCCTTATAAACATGTCCTTGTAGTTAAGAGCACAGCCTTCATGCTGTTCCAGAACCTGAAATTGACAGTTTTTTAACATGCATGTTAATACTTTGATACAGCTGGTCATCAGGTTAACTTAGGATATACTATATAGTATTCAGTATGAAGTGAAAACTACACACATAGGTTTCTAGTTTTTCCAAGGGCACTTTTATAGAAAACTTTGCTATTTAATGTAACTGAATTAGTTAGCTCAGTTGAGCATTGAAAACTGATCATGACAATTTGAATGCTAACTTTCAAAAGGTTTTCAAGAGTAGATTGCAATTACCCATGATAAAAATTGTTCTGCATTTAATGGTTTTTGCAGCATTCCAGGAAAAAAACCTGAACCTTTTATGTTAAAATCACGGGTAGTACTTGCATGAAAACCCTTAGTCTCTCTTAAATTGGATATAATTAGCCATGGTTTTGTTTTCATCTAGCACTTAGTAGATATAAACAGTCATAAAATACTTAGTTTTGCATTCAAGACTTAATGTTTACTTCAAAATGATCTTCTTGTCCTACATAGTTTCAAAGGTTGCTCCCCCAGGAAGAGGCTGGAAACCCAGGCTTTACTATGAACAGTGAAACCTGGACTCTTCACGCTGATGGAAATTCTTGCCAATGGCTGAGATTTTATCCATGGGAAACTGCTAGCTATAGATACAAGAACAGTTTAAATCCTGGCCAGCTGGCTGCAGTCCAGAAATTCACATTCACAGAATCTGAAGAAACTTTTGAGCCCCAGAACTGCTGTAACTGTGTTCTGAACTGGGTGATTGTGAGATCTGTCTAGTAGATAGGTACAAATTACACCTTCACTTCTTTATCCTCAAGTGTCATAGAAGGTCCCTGTAGGGACATTGGCTGTATCAGTGTACTTTAAAGTGGAAGATTTTCCAAAGTGGAAGTTAGTATCGGAAGTTTAAACCCAAAACTTTTAAGATGCCAACCTGAGAGACCAGCTGCAAATCCTACAAAAAAGTCCTGTCTTTAGTCTTTTAAGAATTGGTTCTGATGTTCTGAATAAATCACTGTGTTCATTTTTGTTACTCTTTATTTTGGAATTATTATGTATTGCACTTATATAAACACTACAAACGCACAGGTTTTTAAATTGTAGTAATTCCTCATCTGGAGTTGGTTTGGGATCACTTGCATATATTAAACTGTTTATAAATGCTATCTGCTACTTGTAATTCTGACAACACATGCAAGGTGTAAAGAGGCAAAATAGTTTTTAATTTTTATATACCTTTTTGGCCCTCTTGTGCATTAAGACAACCCTGGTTTGTCCTTAGTTTTGGTATCAGGAGGTTAAAGCAAGTTACTGGCAGAAGTGTACAAAATATGTAGTTTTAAATAAAGTACATTTTTATGGTAGATCAGTTTTGACAGCCAAAGGTTTTCTGATTGAACTGAGATTTTTATAGGGAGTGGGAGGAGTACAAAGGGACACTAACAACCTAGTTGAACCCAGTTTCCTGTTGTGTGACTTTCCTATGCTTTGTAGATCTTGTTGTTGAAATTGCTTTCTTCACGTGTTCCTACTGATCTTGCAGACCTTTCATTAGCATTGCACTAGAAACTGCCAATGGGCTCTGAAATGAAACTTCACTAAGAGAGCTGCCAGAGTTGTAAGGCAGCTTATGCAGATACACAAACTGGTAAAGTGTGTTAATCTGTATCCCCAAATTTACTCCTGTTGGAGTTAACTTGTCTTTGTATTGTAATTTTTTCGGTAACATGGATGTACCTGGGCTGTCCATATGCAATATAACTCACTAGGTAATGGATAAAAATTAATCTTCGTGGTGCAATATGAAAAAAAAAGATCTTTCATGTTTGTCTTGATGTGAGTGTTGAATACAAACTTTGAGCTAAATTTTATTTTACCAGTTGATTACCACTGTAAGATATGAAGTCCTGTTCTTTAACAAAGATGTGCCTACTTCCTGTTAATTTCTTTTGACAAAGCTGAATGGCAAAAAATGCTTCTTTCTAAATGTATAACTTTTTAAACTTTCAAAACTAAAACCTAAGTAAACATGAAATACTGAACCATCTTGTTCGAGTGCATGCTGTTTTCTAGTGTTACATATGTTAAGTGCAAAAGAGCTGTTAACTCTTTTTAAAAACAGCAGGTACTACAATTTTAGAAAAAGCAGCAACACAACATTAATTACATCAGGGTTCCGAGGTACACAGGCTGGTGCACCAGTAGTGCTCGCCTGATCCTACTGACCCTTTTCCCCTAGATCGTGTAAACCTTTTTGCTGTAGAAAAGGAATTTGGGACAGAACAAACCCTGACCACGGTGTAAAAACCTTCCTCGTCTCGCATCTTCACTCAGCCTTTTGCTCGCACCACGGATGGGGCTTTTTTCTCGGTATTGGCCCCTGTAAGTAGGGAGCAGTTTTAAACCCTGCAGCCTGTCTTCTCTTCTTGTCATTGAGATCTCTTGTTTGGCTTAGGGTGTTTTGTATTTTGGGTGTGAGGGGGTGGGGGTGTGCTTTTGTTTGTTTTGGCATTTAGGGGTTTGGGGCTCTTTTGTGTGGGGTTTTTCGGTTGTGTTTTTTGGTTTTTTTTTTTTTTTTTTTTTTTTTTGGTTTTTGTTTTGTTTTGTTTTGTTTGTTTGTTTAGTGGGTTGGTGGGGGGGTTTTTTTGTTTTTTGTTTTTTTTTTCTTTCTGATGTGGTGTTTTTGTTGTGGTGGTGTTTTTTTCCCCTTTAGAAGAAAAACCCGTCCTTGGGAGCCTGGGTCACTTTTTCCTGTGGTACTTCCCGCCCGGAGCCGCCTCCCCATGGTGGGTGGCGGCTGTCCCAGGGCGCAGTCGGTAAATGCGGGGGCATTCCCGCCGTCCTGCCCCTGTGTGACACTCGAGCACCACGAGCGGTGCCACTCCCAGGGCCGGGTGTTCTTCCCCTCCGCCCTCGCTCCTGCGCTCCGCCGCTGCCTCAGCCCGCACAGGAGCGGGGCCCGCCGGGCGCTTCACGGCATCCAAGCGGCACTGCCGCCCCGGGCCGGGGCGAACTACAGCTCCCGGCTGTCCCTGCCGCCGCCAGGGCCATGGGCGCTGCCGCTGCCCCTTTTCCTTCCGGCTCCTGCCGGGTTCCTGCGGTGCCGCTCCGCCTTTCCGCTTCCTGTCGCGCACCGGGGCTGGCGCGGCGCTTCCAGCCGGGAGAGGTGGCCGGCGACAGCGCCAGGTACCGCCGCGGGGATCGGGGCTGTGCGTGCCTCGGTGACAGCTCGGGTGCTGAGTTTTTTGTGGGGGCGTGCCCCTCTGTATTACTGTTCTAGCTTCGAGGTGAGCGAGGGGTGATTTTTCTGCTGTGTAGTTAAAAGCTTCATTACTTGACTGCTGAAAATGCATTTTCCCTAGTTCTCCAGATGGCTTCTTTTGGGTGGAAGAGAAAGATTGGTGAGAAGGTCTCAAAAGCTACTTCTCAGCAGTTCGAAGCAGAAGCTGCGGATGACAAGGATCTGGGTGACGATGATGATGCTAACTGGGTGCATGCAGCTAAGAGAAGAAAGGAAGTTCTTTTAGAAGATTGTGTAAGGAAAAGTAAGGAGCTCAAGGATGAAGGTGCAGATTTGGCGGAAAATCGGAGGTACTAATGTTGTCTTTTTTTTTTCATTGACAGAGTAAGTGCTGCATGATATTTTAATCCCTTCTCTAAACACTAGTAATTTGCTAGTATCTGCATTGGTACTTTTCGTAATTTGAAAAGTGGTAATTTCTTTCATTCTGCCTTTACTGTCTGGTACTAAATAAGTTTTTGCCTTTGGTGGTGTTGTCAGATACGAAACAAAGTCTATATTCCACTTTATTTCTGCTTGTTCTCATAACACCACCACCACCACCACCACCAAAGATTATAGAAGTCGAAAAACTGATTGGATCTGAAAGCTGAAAGGGTAAATAGCATGCAGTGTGATAAGCCATACTGTAAGTAGTGCTTTAGCCACTCTTGGAAATGTGTCTTTTTTCTCTTACAGAGAGTAAGCCTATTTACCAGTGCCCAGTGCCTAGGCAAATACTGCCAGGCAGCTTATTGCGCTGTTAATCTGCCTAATGCTTCGTAAAGTCAGGTTCAGGGAGCTGCTCTGAATGCCTTCTGAGTCCTGGAAGTTTGGCAGTTCTGGAAGAATATTGCAAAAGTGGTTCCATTGTCCTGTTATGCTTCAAGCAGGAAGTCTCTTTGGAGTAGAGGTGTGTTAGAAGAGGGAGAAGTGGACTATAAATTGCATATTGAGTACATAATTTGGCCAGATCTTCACCAGAGGGGGAAGAAACAGTTCTGAGAGTAGTCTCCTTAAAATCTTCAGAATGTTTTGACATCTAAATTTTTATCCTGTCTTTACTTTTAAGAGCATCTTCACTTTATTGTCCCAGATGAGAAATAACCATGTTTTCCTGGTAGAAACATTACCATGATGTCAGTATGTGCTCCTGTGCTGTTACACTTTTTGTCTTAAGAAGTGTCATGCTGAAATAGGGTTCCCTGGGCAATATGGAAGAGAGAACAACTTGGGAGTTTAAAGCAGGCAAGTTTATATATTATAATAAACATACTATGTGTGTGGTTGGGTCTGATTTAAAAAAAAATAGTGAATAAATACAAAATCTCTTTGAGAAAAGGCCTGTTTTCAAATATTTAAATACAGTTTCCTCTTTTTAGTGGTCACTGAAATAGTGACACTGTTCAGTGAGTGACTTCTGTTGATTCTTTTGTGTTCCTGAGGCCTATAGTTCCTGAATAAAATTTTGAAGACTTTTAAAGTTAGGTTTAAATTAAAACCAAGTTAAACTAAATAAGTTTTAATCATCCTGCCATTGTGTTAATTCATAGATTTAAAGCAGTAGTAGCATAAGTGGGTTATATGAATATTAATAGCTGAAAACACAGATATACAAATTAATAGTCAATTAACATCTCCGTTTTTAACACCAGAAAGAAATCATATGTTGGTATAAAGAAAGGTAGATCCATTCTGTCCTGTTAGGAATATAGAGATTTCTAAATGTTTTCATTCTAGTCTTGTAACTCTGATACATCCTGTGCTTACATATATTAAACAGATGGATATTTTTATTTCTTTTTTATGCCTTTAGTTCTACATAGGCCTTCCTTGTGTTTTACTTTGGCTGTTGTATATATTTTCTCTATGTTTTTTGGTGGGGTTTTTTTTGTGTGTGTGTTTTTTAAAGTGCTGTAAGTGTCTTAAACAGCAACAAATACTGGTTTAGGGCAGGGACATACTGAACAGCAGGTAATTTTTGATGCTTTTAATATCTTCACTTGGTCTTAGAAATTGAGTTCTCCATTGCCTGTCAGTTAGAAAACAATACAAAAACTTAACCCATCCATAAGTCCCACTCTAAGCATTTTTTGTAGATTTGGTGAGAAATATCTCTCATCAGAAGGGCTTATAAGAACTACTGAGAAACTCTGAATGGCTTATAAGGTATGAGAAAGAAGTTAACATTCTTATCTGAGGCTCAACAGAAGTTCTCACTTGAAATTGTAGTTTCCGTCAGTTACTCCAGCACATGCTACAGTTCAGGCGTGATGGTGATATGGTCCTTTTGGGGTACATAACTTTCAGACAGATTTTCTCTTTAAAAAAAAAAATTCACATAGGTTGGAAGCTAAACTCACAGTGTAAGGCTTTTATTACTTAAACAGGGGGAATAGATATACCATTACAACTTGAGGAAGCAGACTGAAAGGAATGTTTACTCTCTCTGGCAGAAAGTGGTTGCTGTGATTGTGTTCAGGCTTATGTGGTCTGTTTCTTGAATGTACATTTGTACAGTATAAGCAGACTCATGTAAATAATTAAATACTTCAGGTGGATTTTTTCCTGAAATATCAAAGTGTGGTAACACTTTATGAAAGATTTGAGTTGTATTGTGTAGCATTCTAGAAGAAAAGCAAAGACTGAGCACTAGAAAGTAACAAAGATTGGTTCTTAGTTGGTGTTACTTGTGGAGTGAAGGGGATCCTAAAAGAAAACAAACTCGTGAAGAAGCAGGGGGCTAAATAAAGGAAAAGTTATAAATTCAACTTAATTTCTTACAGTAGAGAGACTGAGGTAATGTGCATGGCAAAAATTAATATGATCAATTTTATAAGAAGGCCCATATTACTTAGCTAAAATAGTCATTACCATGTTTATGCTTTATTAGTCTACTTATCTTATTTTTCTGGTAAGGGAAGGCAGTGATGGGGTTACAAGCCTCACCATTAGTTAGTCTCTGTGTACACAGTAAGTCTGTTTGTGTGGATGAGTGAGATCTCACTGTTTGGTGTTGGTAAAGTAGGTGTCAGTGCTTCTCTGGGGGAGGGAATAATGAATGAGCTTCTTGGCACCAGAATTTATGCAGCCCGCTTTATTTGCTTGTTGTCAAAGTTGGGAGTGGAGTGGGGGGATTGTTTGGGAGGTGGTGGCCCTCTGTGGGTTTTCAGCTTTTGTGGAACTGTTTAAGGAGTATTTGGACCTGCTGTAATGTGTGTGCATGAAGTTGATAAGCTGAGACAGATACACAGAAGAAAAGCAGTGATGAAGATGACAGTTTCTGATCCATAATTTGTATTTGTTTGTGGGATGGGAGGAAAGATTAGGAGTCTGCCAGAAAAAGGTGTTAAACTAAGTTGATCATCACAGTGGATGTGTTAGTGTGAAAAACACTGTTTAGGAGATGCTGACCCAGAAACTTGAGAAGTAGGCAGTGTTGAAGATGGCTTGTGAATGGGTGATCTTGTCAGAACAGCAAGAAAACGCAGAGCTGTAGAAGTATCACAGTTGTATGCTCTTTTGATGTGTGAGAAGGAGCAATGAAAAATATGTACAAACACACACAGTCTTTTGGGAACAGGCTCATGGTTTTTGTTACTCTTTGGGCTGTCATGTGCAGGGCATGGAGGTGGCCTTTGATTATCCCTGTGGATCCCTTCCAACTCAGGGTATTCTATGATTTCTATGAACAAAATACTGTCTGTTGGTGGAAAGTGTGGAAAATATTCTAGAGGAGAATTTTTTTTTGCTTATAGGAAACTTAAAATACTGGTTGATTATCCATCTTGAGACACCAAGTATGGATGTGCCCACATACACTGGACTTAAGAAAAAAAACAACCGAAAAGCAAAGCCAAAACCCAACATCCCCAATCCAGTTTTTTTTGCGTTGAAGTCCTACACTGTTTCAAATCCAGCAAGAGTTCACAGTGCACAGCCTTAGTATTTTGAACACAGCAATTTGCCATTACAGTGTTACTTGACTGGGAGGGAGGTAAGCCTTTGGCTCTGGCCACACGGTTAAGAAATGGTTGAGGTGCAGGTAAACAGTGAAGTATGATGTCCTTAAATACATGGCATGTGAGAGGTAACAGCTGGAAAAAAAACTTCTGTCGGACTTGTGTCCTCAGTGTAACTGAGTTGCCTGTCCATGCAGTAGCTCTGCAGTCATCCCTGTGCTGTTTTCAAACCACACACAGTTCTGCTGCTGCCCAGTAAGTGGCGATAGAGCTCTTCTCAGTGTGTCCTGAAGAGGTGCAGGATTTCTGTTGGAAGTAGACACTGTCGGGTTTAAATTCTCGATGATTTGAATTTTTTTTCAGTTTTGCTAAATAAAAGTTAATAATGCCTTCGCTTCTGATGATGTTTATTGCACATTGCAGTAAAAAAGAGTAAAAGTTTCCATCTTGATTGGGAAGGTCACATTTTCAGCTGGAACACTCCTACATTAGAGGTTCTCCTCTATTAAAAAAATTTCTTTCACTTTGTCACTTGGTGTCTAAATTAGATTAATTAATAAGATTTTACTTTTTTTATTTCCCTTAGCTTTTGCAATAGCAAATTAAACAAGGACGTGTCAAAGTTCAGTGGCTAGACCAGGTAACAGGCCAATTTTCATGAAACTGTTTACTTTTCTGGAGAGATTAATTTTTTAGAATTGCTTAATTTTCTAATCTGTTAAAAAAAATTGAACTTCTCTGAAGAGTCATTTTTTCCGTATTTTAGCAGTTGTGACGTTTTTCTCTGATGTGAATGCCAGCATGACTCCGAGATGTGCAGTTTGTGATTCTTTGGCTATATACACTATAATTGAGTTTGTTTTTCTACTAGACACTGTAGGTTGTCAGATGATGAGGCACATACCTCTAAAAAGTATGCGTAGTGTTGTGGTAAGTCAAGTGTTTGCTGAAAAAATATGTCTGTCAGGTGGAGCAGATTTTAACAGTTGTATTTGTTCCATTTACCCATGTGTTTTAGGTTTGGTTATGGTAAGTACTTGATTTAAAATGAGTTATGAAAGTAATAAAATTGTTTTCAGATTATAGTGCTAATTCATTTTGATGCAACTAACATGGCAAAGGATAGAGATCATTGTGTTGAAATTGCTTTTCAAGTTAAAGTCAATAAAACTGATGTTACTTACATAATACAGTCTTAATAAAGAGGTTTCCCAGAAGATCCCAGCAGCTGTCTTTGGCAAAAACACTTCATCAGTTTAATCAGCAGAGTTATGTTGTAGAGTAGCCTAGAAAAAAATGGGGTATGTTAGAGAGAAGACAGATCTAGGAGAGCAAGTTTTTTGTTTCAAGTTTTCTCCCCTGAACTCAAGGATGGTTCTTCCTGATGAAAAGGAAATCACGAAAAGGTGAATAAGAGTCCTGTGTGGATGTACAGGAAGCTCCTGACAAAATCCAAACATAAAATGGAAATTTATAAGGGGTGAGAGCAGAGTTGTGTGAGCCAGTCAGACCACAGAGACTCCGTCAGAGTATGCAGGGATGAAGTTAGGAAAGCCAAAACCCATGTGGAGTTGAATCTGGGGAAGGAAGTGAAGGGTGGCAAGAAGAAGGGCTTCTACAGGTGTACCAGCAACAAAAGGAAAACACAGAGGAATGTGGGTCTTCTGCTGGACAGCGTGGGGAATCTAGTGACAGAGGATGCAGAACAGGCACTCACTGTATGCTTTGCACTGGTCTTTACTGATGAGTGTTGCCTTCAGGAACCCCGGTCCAATGGACCAGATGGAAAGTCTGGCACAAGGAAGACCTACTCTGGGTGAGTCAGACTGAAATGTTTAGACAAACCTGATGTTCAGAGGTTCATGGTACCTGATGAAGTCCCTCCCACAGTGCTGCAGGAGCTGGTTGATGTCATCACAAAGAATCTTCAACTGCACTTGAAATGTCATGACAACAGGGCATGGTTCCTGGGAGCTGACATTGATAGGGAATGGTGTGGATTTCCCATCCATGTTGATACTCTGGGCAGTAGCCTAAGCAACCTCCTTTAGCTGACCCTGCTTTGAGCAGGTGATTGGACTCTAGAGTTTCATTCCAGTCTTGGCCATTCTGTAAGTATATCCCATTAAAACTTCAGGCACATTTAGAGTACAAAAGATAGTTCCTCTGACTTAAATTTGAATTTTTAAATTTTGCTTCACTAGTACAGGTATCTTTGGTGGAATACTTTGAGTGCAGAAAGAAATTCAAAAAACTGCTCTGCCTTCTTACCATCTCTGCTAACTGATCTCATTTAAAGTAAAGATGTGTTTTAGAAGTTAAAAAATTAAGAGGATTGATTCAGTAGATAATCTGGGTGTCTATAAACTTTTATTTCTGGCTTCAAGAATAAAGTCTAAAGTTCTGTTAGGCTCCTGGTATAGTGTATTGGCAATGACTCTTTCGTAAGAGTAGTCTGAAAGCCCTACACAGTTTGGTTTTTTATGATTAAGCGTAGGAGAAATTGCTGGAAAATGCTTGTAAGGAAACCAGGAGGATGTAGTAAGTACTCATGCCTACTGTTCCTTGTAGGCTGAAAATAACTGTTAGGTATAAGTTTGGATGTAATTTGCATACGAGGTATAATTAGCTATTATATATAATACTTACATCCTTCAGAGTGAATTACCAATACCAGTATTCTGCAAAAAAAATGAAAAGTTTTAGTATCAGTAATTATTTGATTAGGTTGAGAGTTTTCTTGGGTCAGTCATGCCAAAAAGCAGAGAACATAAGTAGGTTTCACAGTGTAAGTAAAATTATACTGTGCAAATAGGGGCTTGGTTAAAAAGGTCATGAGTTCTAGTCAAAATACCTGGTAAGTTTTTAAAGTTTTCCAGTGTTTGCCTTACTGTCTATTTTGTGTCTATATAAAACTTCCTTACCATTAGCTTTCTTGGGAATGCTGTACACGATACGCTCACTGAAGAGGCGAAGCGTGTGTAAGCTGGAAGTCGTGGGTGCAGAACACATGAGCTGAAACAGAAAATACTGAACAAGTATGGACTTTGTACCTTTTGTTTTTTTGGAGAAAGCATGTTAGAGCTTCTCTCTTATTAGTCAGAACATATGGTTGGTTTTTCAGGCCTCATAACCTTTCTACAGAATTAAAAAACTGCAGAGGATGTTTTGCAGTGTTTAACACCCTCCTCTAAACTGTTGTATGAAGTAACACATTAATTTTTTTGTCTAAGTTAATTTTTATTGCAAGCTTTATTTTTTTCCATCACTTACTGATAGAGTTGTTGCTTCCTGGTGATGCATCTAGCTGGCTCCTCTGATTGAGGAGGAAGTTCTTTGCAAACTGTTTAAGTAGTTATCCTGTTTAAGTTGTAATTTATCTTTAAATTGGCTATTTTCATTCTGGGAAGCATTATTTTCCAACAGCTGGTTATTATTTGGCAAAGCAGGAGTTCAGTTATGAAATGTTACTAATTTAGTGCAGATTTTTCTGAGAGTGCAAGAATTGTAGATTATTTAAACTGTACCCAGAGTTTGAATAGTTTTGAGAGTATCTTTTTGTTAGAATTGTTGCTCCTTGAGGATATTGAAATGTGACACCATATGAGCCATCTGTATTTGAATGTGTGCATTTTTCTGTATGTATGTATTTGTAAATAGAAGCAGAAGGAATATTCATACACCAACTGTAGACTGTGGAATCATTTATATATATATATATTTATATATATATATATTTATATTTTCCCTCAGAGAAAGCGTAATTTAATTGGTGCCTGTGTATCATCCTGTATAAGTTAGGCAGTTATTGTTGTCAGCCAAGAAAAGAATCAGTATTCTTTAAAGAGTAAAAGTATTCAGTATTCAAGGTCTCTTGACAGTGTGGGGAGAAAGAGGTACAGCTTGTGAGGCTCTACAGGGTGACTGCAGTCCTCCTGTAAACACCTCATGTTAGTTATCTAAACTTAGGTGAGGCAATTGGGCCTGTCAGTGCTTTTTAGGAGGTGAAGGAAGGGTAATTTGTGTTACCTGCCTTTGTATTTATGTCTAGCAGGTCTGTTCCTTCTGTGCATTAAATAAAATTTACAGAATTTTGTAACTGAAAAGCTGTGTTTTTCACTGGATATGTCCTATGCACTGGTTTTATTTAAAAATGAACTCTTTGAAAATGTGTCTGTTTACCTAACATCTCCCCTCATATTTAAATACGTACAGAATGTTACTGGATTTGAAAAAACATTAAAAAAAAGTTTTCTTAAGTGTTCATCAGTATGTATTAATTTTTGATGTATATGTTAATATATAAAATCTTAAAATTTTAAAAAAAGGATTCATGCCTGACAGTTCATTTTTTCCTATCCTTTCTGTGTGTATGATGTTACTGGAAATGAATGAATACTTGCCTCAAACTTTTATAGGCAATAATCAATAGTTTCTAAATTTTTCTGTTGCTTGCTGCTTCCCTTGTTTTGTCCCATTCCTAGCATGCTTTCCAGACAACTTTTGTTTGTGACCCAGTAGGACAGTTGCATCTAATCCCAGAGTACTTCTGTGGTACTTCTTAACTATTTAACATAATGGACTGTAAATAAAGAATATAAAAATATAAATATTGTTATCACATTACTTTTATTTTTGTTACTTATTATGATAATATTTTGCATTTAATTTTTATCACTCATTATTGTAGCTGTGCTTGAAAAATTACAATATATGAAAGTACATGGGCTGGCGTATTTTTAGCCCTGTAAGGTATACAAAGGTGAAGTAATTAACTCCACCTTTTTTCACTTAATTTTTCTGGCAGTCTGTGATTTTCCTTGAATCTGATGTGTGTATGCCACCAGTCTTTGAGATATTTTCCCACATGAACGTTCACAACCTTCTGCTGTGTGTAAGGGGCACTGAGTGTGAATAGCAGAGTGCTACTGGTGCATTTTTTTCTCCTCCCAGTGCTGTGTTGAGGTGAAGTGCTTCAGTGTGAGTTTCTCTCACAGTTGGCTTGACTACTGAAACTGTCTGAATGTATTCATTCCTTTTCTTTTCCTGCATGTTATTGTGGTAACTATCTGAGACAGGGGTCGTCTTTTAAAATAGGTGACATGGTGGCAGTACAGCCAGCACTATTGCGATCCTGCAAAAACCAATTTCTGATAGCAGGTCTGTGCTGGTAGATGGCAGCTATAGGTTTGTGACAATGCTTGGATGCAGAAGTCTACCTAGCAAGTTAAAGAACATGCTTGAGCTTAGAGATTTTGCCTGTAACTTCAGTTAGGTGTTCTAATGGTGCAGCTTTTACATGTAGGCAATTCTATTATTTATATCCCTAGTGTAATACAACTAGCAAAACCTAGTAATTTACGTTAATAATCTCAGCAGTTTTTATAGAGAAATACAAACTGGGGCCTTTTCCACATGCTTTGTAGGACCCCTGTATTAATGATATCATGTGTTACAACATGGATACTGTAAAATATGATCATATCTAGTTTTTTTAAAGTGACAGTTTTGTGGTTTTGCTCTTTGTCCAGATCTAGTGTTAAATACAATCTAGTTGCATACATCCAGTAAAACTTGATTAGTAAAATCTTTGTACTTAGAAATTATTTTTTTCATAATACTATTTCCCTTCATAGGGGAAGCATCAGGGAAAAAAAATTAAGTGTTTTCCTAGTTTAGTATCTTTGTCCACTCGCTCTTTAAGTCTAGTTAATTGTTGCTGACAAAGGTAATATCCCCCCACTGCTGTTGTTTTAACTGTCTCTGTCATTGATGGAATTTAATTTTGAAATAGTAATTTCATATCCCTTGTGTGATCCTTACTGAATATGATGTGTACCTGTTGTCTGTATCTTCCAAAATTAAACTGTACTGAATTTAAGGGATTTTAATTGCCCGTTTGGTTCACTGGTTTTCTACGGAAGTAGGAGATGGCAGTGTATTTTGTTACAAGGTCTTGGTTCCTATATATATGTCAGCTTGTCTTCTAGTTCCCTAAGTGGTGTCCTCCATATCCTGTGGCATATTGTGAACATATCCTTAAACTGAAAAGGATACTTGACAGTAAAGACTCAGAATAAAAACCCTCTATCAACAACATCTTGTTCAGCCAGGTCTTTTGAAGGGTTAACTCAAATAGCAAATGGGAAAAATTGAGAGTGGTGCATTCTCAGTTTACATTGTGGAAGTATTTGCTGTTGTAGGAGTGATGGTTGTTAATGAGTTGACTTCGTAACATAAACTACTACCACAAGAATAACTGTTTGGAAGGGTCCTGTATAGTAACGTGGTCATCAAATTTATAAGAACTTAATTTATTGTGTTTGTTGACTTCCTCTGTTGTTTTTTGTCCTGTTGGTTTATTTACATGGCAGTTAACAATGCAGTAGTTCTGTAGACAGTTGTTAAATTATGTCATGGCTGAGTTAACCGAAAGCGAGGGCTGGTGTGTGTATTCTCCCTAGCTTTGGTTGTTTGGAAGTACCTGGTCAAAGACTGCAGTTCCATCACAGGGTAAACTGAATTGGGTTGGGGGTCAGTGTGATCCAGTTCTGCTGGTCTTTCATTTCCACTACTTTGCCGTGGTCCCATTTTTTTGTTTTTACCCTGAGGGAAGCCAACTCAAAGTATCAGTTAGTCACAGGAGTGGAGACAAAGCCTGGCTGGAAAATAGTGTCTTTCTGGTTGCTGTTTCTGATCTGGTTCACAAATGCTTTTGACAAAATATGAAATGGGAGTGAATGGCCAAACAACAGGGGAAGAGAGAACTTATTTCATTTATGCTCTGTTGTTGTCTAGTTGTGGCCTGTCTTATGTTACTGTATTGCACTTAAAATTTGAAATGGTTATCTGTGAATTTATTTGCACCTGTAGGCCAGACTTCTGTTTTTACCCTTTTAAAAAAAACACTCATCTGTTTTTGAATGAGTCTAATTGTCTTATCATTAGACTGTGAACAAGCTACTTCTAATTAGCTCTTAGAGACTTTACTAGCAGTTATTTTCTCCAATTTTAGCAGTACAAACTAAAGTACACTTTTTTGATGGGGGTTAGGTGCAGAGTCTTAACACAACAAAAATGTTAAAATATATAGTCCAGTACTTTTGGTAAACCATCTGACCTATACAAAATGGGTGATAGACATTGTACATTTTTCTTAGTACAGTCATTTGTGTGACCAGTACATTTGTCCTGGTTGCAAAGAGAAGAATCACAGTATTTACAGTATCATTCTCAATTTTATATTACTGTGTTTAAATACTGTAATTCAGAGGTTTTAGACAGGAACCATACCTTTCTACCTACGAATGCTGTCCAATACACTCATACCATTCAGTGAAAGAAGTAAGGCAAGACTCCTTTCTTTCTGTGCCATCGGAAAAACAGTCACAGAAATTTTGGTTTTTTGAAGAACTGAAGTTTGCTATTTTGTAGCCAGTTCAAACTAATTAATCATTTTTACAGGCTGCCATTCTTAGCATGAATTGGATATATTTTCATGCCAGTCTCTGGAGTTCTACTGGCTCTAGCAACTAAGTGGCAAATATTGAAAACAGTGTTTTTTCTTTGACCTGTCAGCTGGTAATAGAAATTAGTGAAGTAGATCATGTATGGCTTAAGCTTTTTGTCTTCTGCAGAAATCAGGAAATGACATTTAAACAAAAGGCAGTTCATAGTTGTAGGGGTTTTTTCAGCTACTGACTTCGGATAAGAGATCTTGGTAGTGAATAATGTATTGTATTCAGCTGGCTCCACAGTCCTGTTTTACTGTTAAAAATAGGAACACCTGTTAAATATGTTGAATAGCATAAACTTACTGAAAGCCTGGACTTCTCTGTAGTAAACTGTGTTTGTCTGGAAGATTTAATAGAAACTTTTCTTTTCTTAGGAACAGGCTCTTGTGATGCTAAATTCACCTTCAGTGGATTTGGATGTTGGCATCGATGTTTTTATATTGGTTTTATTCTAGGCTGCGAGTGAAACTCTTCTGTTTGCCAGAAGGTTAACCTTTCCTGGTGTTTTTCACATATAATTTATTTTCCTGGACATATGTGAAATACTGTATATTTTAAAATAGATTTATCATTCAGTTAAGTATTTTGACTTCCAGTCCTCAAAGAGCATTTCTGATTTGAATTTGATTAATATTAATTGAGACCTCACTAGGGGCTTGATAAAGAAAAGGAGTACTTAAAAGCATTCTAGGGGGTAGGATCACATGCTGAGATTGAAATAAAAATTTTCCAATCCTGAAAATAAACTTTGTGTTAGTCAGGCCCCCCTGCTAGACCATCTTTCTGTCACTGTCAGATTAGAAAGTCGTTTTGCAGAGCTCTGAGTATGAAGGTGATAGGACACTGGTAAAATGCCATTTTTTAAATAATGCATTCAGTTTCATTACTATCACAACAGCTGTCTTGTTTGGTAAAGTAATTCTGCAGTGTAACTCCAGTGTAACACTCTGCAGTGTAATTTTCCAAATGGAGAATTACACCAGGGAGCTGCTTGGTGCTTTGAAACAAACTGTTTGGAGAGGTCATAACCTGAATTAGGCTGTTGACTTGGTTCAAGGAGCAAAAACTTTTATTCTGGTGCAAAGCAGAGGCAAGAAAGTAAATTGAGGTAGGTGAGAAGAGTGCAGAACAACTTTTCAGGACTCACCAGAAAGCTGCAGTCACTAGAAGGTGTTTGTCTTTCAGAAATGTGGCAGAATTCTGATACTTCTGTATTACAGCTGGTGGTGGGGTCCGTGGCTGCGACCCAGGAAGAGATGACCGGTCCGGGGAGATGGTCCCGAAAGGAATCGCCTGCCCGAGGTCTGGTATCTTCCTCTCAGCTGCTGGCAGAGGAGCCCTTGCAGAAGCTATCAGCTCTTTAGTGATTATCAGCTCGTGATTCCAGCTCAGCTCTGCAGGGCAGCCTCTAGGCCAAACCAGACCGGAGAGAGAGACGAGCAGGCCCGTATGGCTGGTTCCGCACGAAGGGAGCTTTATTGGGGGTTCCCTCCGGCGAAGGGAAGGCCAGGGACGAGCTCTCCCCCACAGAGGCGAATTGGTCTTCTTTTATAGGGATACAGGGGATCAGCAAGGGGACCAATGGGTTACAGAGGGTCTGGGACAGACCAATGGGTTACAGAATGATCTGCATAGGGTCTCCCAAAGGATTGTGGGTCTACTTTTCCTCACCAAAGTCCTTTCCAGGGAGTCCTGCTGGGCGATTGCGAAATCTCTTATCTCAGCAGACATCCCTCCAGGGCGGTGGCTGGGCATATCCCACACTTCTGTATTGTGGGTGGAATTGAATGAATGAGGTTTCAAATTAGTAGCCGATTTCTTTCATGGTTTTCAAAAGTGAGAAAGAATTGCAAGCAATACTGGAAAAAGATTTAGAAGTGCTGTTGGTATGCAAAATGAAAGAAATTAATGCTAAAATTGAATAATAATAATTAAAATGTCCTAATTAATTTACAGAATAAATTGCTGTAATAAAACCTAAGGAAGTTTTATGCAAATTACTGGTATATTACATTGAGCATTGTGTAAGTATAAAAAATCTTTAATCTGCTTCTTTTTTTCTGGGTAATTTTTTGGTTTTTATTTAGTTTAATTGATTGTGAAGGTGTCCAGATTACTTAGTTTTGGTCATTATATTCTGATAATAAATTGTCAGTGAGAGAGAAAAATCATAAATATTGAGCAAAACTGGGAAAGAACCACCAAGGTGAGGTAGTATATGTCTCAGTATGTCTCAGTCTAAAGAAAATTTATTGGTGCTGTTAGAGTTTGTAGATGGTAGCTTCCCTCACATTCAGGAAAAGGAATTTTAGAGAGATAGGCTTTTGTAAGTCAGACTTAATGATGTTCATCTTATCAGTGTAATCTACCTAATGTGTAAAGAGAGAAGGTAGTAAAGAATATATGTTAAAGATCATATTTTTATGATTGAGACACAGATCCATGCTCCAGAATGCAGCCCTGAACTATCAAACTTTGCTTCCTTTTTGGTTTTTTTTCCCCAGAAGGGATTTTCCAGTTTATAGATGCTTTACAGCTCTGTACATTATCACAACAAACTTAGGTCTGTTGCCCTGTTTGCTCTTCTGAAAGTATGTTGTGAATCTATTGATTCTTTCTGGTACTATCTTTCAAAACTCAGAATATTCTTTGTAGATGTTTTCTGCTAGGTGGAGCATAGGATATGAGTCATAAAGTAAGACTAAGAGGAACAATGAATTTTACAGGTTAGAATTCAGAAGCATGGGAACCTGAACAAATCATTGAAATATTCCTATCTGGTAGTCACTGCAGATAAAATCATCTGATATGTTAATCTTCTTTTGAATCTTTGATGTTTTGTTTTGCATTGCCTGCTGTACTATGGGAAAAAACATTGAAGTAGATAGTTCCAGCAGTTCTTGGTGTTCCTCTCTTTTGACAGGCATTGCTTTATGGGTGAAAAATGACAGTGCCAGGCAAAACCATCAGTCTGAATGGTTCCTGTAAGGTTGCATTTCAGTAGAAACAGCATTGTAAGTGATTAACCAGCTCTGTCGTGGTACTTGAAGCACAAACTTAACTCATCTGACCCTTTACAGAACATTTTTGTCTAGTGACACTGAAGCCCACAGCTCTTTGTTGCTGTAGTGCTGGTAGTGGAGAGCTGCTGCTCTTCTTGCCACTTTCATGTGGACGAGTTCTTACTATCTTGAGATTTAAAAGTGTGATAGTTTCCTTAATTCTAAGTAGTGATAGCCAGTATCCATACAGTCTGTATCGATATATATTATGTCCTTGTAGGTAGGTGGTTCTGTTTATTACCCATCAGTATTTCACTTACTACAGGAGACTCCATGGCTTTTGCTGACTAGTATTTGCATTAATACTTCATAGTAATTTGAAATCAGTACTTTCTAATAGTTTCAGCTATGTGGGAGATTTGTAGACTACCTGCCTACTTAACTTACTGGAACTTCAATGGAAAAATAAAAATTGCCTTTTAAGTAGGAAAATATCATAGAGAAGTATACATTTCCTCTATCTTTGTCTTTCTCTCTGTTTTTTTATAACTTTTGTCATTTTTGTTCATCAGCAAACATTGTAAAGAGGCCTTAAGTTACAGAAAGAAAGAAAATTAAGCAAAATTACACTATTTAACACAGATAACAAAAGCATGTCAACTAGACGAGATGGAACTGATCAGAATACAATCTGAGCAGACTATTGCTTTACTTGTATGATCTGTCCCATCTGTCCCAAAAATGTTTTGTCACGTTAATACCCTGCCATTGAGCATGATAATTTGGCAGTAAATAATTTTGAGAAAGATAGAGGAATGCTGGTGTTTAAAGCCCAGAATTTTTTTTTTTGTTCTGTTGACTTAGGGCCATATTTCTGTGTCTGATTGCTAAGGACCATTAGGATCATAATGTGAAGTGAGAGAGCTGTTTGTCATCTGTGGACAAATAATTAAAATGTTAAAAGGAATAAATGCCTTCACAGCTAAAAACAAAAGAGATGACGCCTGTCATTTTGGCCTCTACTACTGTATGTCTAAACGGTACCTGAACAAGTAATTCTCTTCACCAGAATATTGCTCTAATGCCACATAACAGTTTTTTCCTTCCTGCTGCTTTCAGAGGAACTGCTGTTGAAACGGTTCTGAGGAACTAAAGCTTTCTATTTAAAATTTCATTTCAGCAATAAGAATGCATTACTTCTCTGTGAATACTTAAAATACTACAGCTGTTGCAGTGTCTGATACTTGATTTATATTAATTTGCAGCTTCTGTTTGGAATAGTAAAATGGTGAATTGATTTTACTGAAATGATAGAATTAATTCTCTTTTGAAGCTTGCAGGGTTAGTCATAGTCAGTTGCATAGGCAGTTCTTATGGCTTAAATAATGAAAACAGCAGGTTGAGGTGTAATAAAACTTGATTTCCTTCTTGTATTTCCATGCTGCTCATATTTGTCCCTGTTTATTTGGGCTTCCTACAGAGCTCTCAGCTGTAAAATGACAATCAATACCCAATTTTAATTATGTTAAATTACAAATCTGGTATTTAACAAAGCACCTCACATGTTTATAGATGGTTGGAATGCAGCTTTTAGACCCTGTAGAGGGAGTCTTAGGTGTTGTCTTTTTTACCAGTTGTGGTCTAGTCTGATACTAATGTTGAACATAAAAGCATTTGAAACTGGATTTTAACTATATGAATGTAATTTATATTTATTCTTTTTAATGTTCATAAATGAACACTAGTTATACAATATAATAAATGTTCTTCTGTGTGAGAATATTTCTGAGTGGTATGGAATGTCTTGACAATTTCTGTTCTTAAGCACTGTGATATGACTTTCAGCATGTGAATATAGCTGTTGTTTCCTCTGTATCAACAAGTCTGTTGTTAGCACTGCCTTTCTGAATAGAGAACAGGTATGTTACATAACTTGCAGCTATAGATATTGGAGAAACACAGGTAAAAGGTTTGCCTGTCTGTAAAGAAGTTCTCAAATGTTGCATGCTCTCTGGTGAATTAAGGTATTTCATTGTGCTTTTTTATGTTGGAGCCCTGGATTCTGAGAATTTCAGCCTTTCAGTGCTGAGAAGCAGTGATCCTCAGAAACACACTGTATTTGATCCAAAACCCTGGGAAAAGTTTCCTGAATTGTGTGATAACACTGAGGTTGTTGCTGTGTAATTGAAATTATGTCACTGGATGAAATATGTAGAAATGTAGAAAATTAGGTTTAGGAAATATAGATAATAATAGGTTACAATATGGAGGATTTTGGGTGTGGATTTATGTCTTCTCTCTTCTCTTCTTCACAAACCTGAATGTTCTGTCATTGGGTCAAAAGTTCCGCACTGCAGAACATGAAAAGTTAGTAATTGGATTGTAAGTAAAAACGTATCTTGTAATGGGTTAGTTTAGACTTTAAAAACCTTGGAAAATTAAAACTCACAGCCATTTTCCACCCTGCCAACCTTGGAGGCACACTGTGCAGCTGTATTACTGGTAAGATATAATAAACAACTAAGTCCGAACAAGAATTCTCAATCTCCTGCGTTTCAATTCAGACTCTGAGTAAAAGAACTTGAGATGTAGAGGAAAAGAAGAAAAAGCAGTATTTTTATACATCTTTGTGTTCTATTTTGTAATTACTTGATAGTTTGGTGCTAATAGAATATGGGTAGAAATAGCTTATTTTGTCTCTTCCTGAAGGTCAGACATTAATCCATACTGCAGTTTTAAATTTTTACATGGAAAAACTTTGCACTGCAGTCTACCTGTTAATATTTCTGTAGTTAATCAGGTATGCAGTCAGTGACAATAGCCACTTCTCATTGAAAAGTTGTGGTTTTCATAACTAAATTAAACCAGCAAAACGACTTAATTGAAAGAAGTGTAATTTCCTGGAGTTCCTTTCACCCAAATAATGCCCTTGTGTCTGAGTTAACACCTTGTAGAGAGAACTTGAGATACTAGCTATTCTCACTTAAAAATTACAGTACCAAGTTCTCAGGACTACTGCAAATGATTAGCAGTGTATTTTTTAGCACTTCTGACAGTCATCGTGATGTAATCTCATTGCAGGTAAGTAAATTCCTCTGTGTTATCTATTAAATCCATATTTTGAGAGAAAAATATGAAGTAGCAGTGCCAAGTCCAGGGAGAATCTGCAGCAAGGACAGAAACAAAGTTGTAGAATGTCCAGTATGGAGAATTTTCTATGTGATTGGTGTGTTTAACTAAGAGTTTGTTTGGTAATATGTAACTTGTTCTCTTTCCCTGAGTATAAAGGGTTTTTTAGAAGGAAAACATGTGCTTTGAACTTTCATGTTAACCAACTATATAATTCTAGTCAGGCAGAGCTTAAATAATGGTGTCATTATTGAAGACTAAACACACGTGTCGATTTATGCTTACATGCTTTCCAAAGCCTCCTTTGGGGACAAAACCCTGAAATTGCACACACTGATGGCCCAGGAATGAAAGTGGTTGTGGAAGTTAGCTGGAAAGGATTTGATTAGCACCTGGATGTGTTGCATTTGTGTTGCTAATTTTCTTGTCTGCTTACAAGTAAGTGCAGTATCTGAGTGTGGTGGACCATGAAAGAGTGATTGACCAGCTTGTAAAGAATGGGGTAAAATAAGTCAAAGGTAGCAGAGCCCTCAGCTCTCAATTCCATATGAAATGTATTTGTGAAAGACAGGGTTGCTCACTCCCCATTTCCTCTGTCATTTGTCGCTTAAATTATTTACTGCAATATATTCCATTCCTGTGTCCAAAAAAAATGATTGTGAAATAGTAGTGAATAATTTGTTTGAGACTACTTTTTTGTATCATATGTGAGGAAATCAAATGTTACTCCCGTGTGAGAGAGGGTGCCTGTCAGAGATGGTACCAGAATCCTGATTCTGTGGCTTTTGCTTTTGGGTATTTGCTTTTTGGTATGAACTTGTTTAGCTTTCTCCAGTATTGTGTTTCATACTTTTTCTTTGACAAAGGTAGTTTCAAAACTGCATTTGCCTAATAGTTACAGTGCTTGGAATTAGCCATATTTACATTTGTGGCTGGAATAAAAATTAGGAAACTGGTGAGTGGAACTTACATCAAAAACTTGATCTTGTAGTTCATTGTGATGATAGATGGTAATTACTTTTGGCACATGATGAAATGGTAATTCCCGTCTGTTCTTCTGTGGAAGTTTTTAAGAGAGAGAAGTCTTTTTGAAGTACTTGTGTTAGCTATTTAATGTTGTGGTATGTTCAGCTGATTTACATGTAACAACTTTTTGTGTTTGCTGTATAAACCAGACTTAATTTCACTATGTGCACTACCAGTGTCCAGCTGTCAATGACCTCAATTTGAATAGTCTAGTGTGTGCCAGAATAGTAACTCTGAATACGTAGGCTTTGAAATGATGTAGTTCAGGTATGTGCATGCTGTTTTGCCACTTTGTCACTTCAGAAGACTTTATCTTCTCAAAGGGTAGCTGCAGTGATTTGTTTGTGTTTATCTCTACTGTGGGGTAAGACCTCGTGTATGGTCAGGTGCCACTGAAGAATTGCCATGAACCTCTTGTGTAGCCACACCTAATTGAAAGTGTTAAATTAAAACATTTTATTGAAAGTTCTGGTGGATTGTGAAGCAGTTGTTTGCTCTGTACATAATCCGAAGTGACACTTTACCACCTTTGGCACTTTTAACACAAAGTAGCTTTACTTTGGTGCTGCAGTGATCATGATTCACCAATAGTTGTCAGAATTGTCTGACAAAAAATTGGGAGGTTGCTAAGACTTCAAAAGAACATTTTGAACATGTGAAGCACTATAGTAAGGTGTACCAATCCTATGACTTTTATCAGTCTGAATATGCTGTGGACATGAATTTTCTGTGTGCATTTAAGCAAACAACTTCTTGTTGCTTATTTACGTACTGTTCTTCTCTAAATGCTTCTACAAAGTGCTGTACATCTCCCTCCTCACCCCCAGCAGAGGAAGTACTTTGCTGTGAAAGCCTGGCTGTGTTAGAGAAATGCAAAGTTGTTAAACACAAAAAAGCCGTGTTATTATGTTCATTCTCTGTTTTCCTTCTTAGTTTCCTCATTCACCTGTTGTTTGAATATTTTCTCCCAGAGTCTAGCCCTGCATCATCTCCCAGCTTAAAAAGGGAAGTTTATTCCTGTAATCAACTTCTGCTTTAATTTTCATTTCTCTTTTTATGTACTCTGTATAATTACTGACTAGTGTTCTTTTCCTCTGGTTTCCAACAAACTCAGAATTTGACCCTGCACTGAGTTAAAATTGTTCTTGATGGAGTTGCTAGTGGCCGCAGACTATTCATGTTCCTCATCTGTGATAGGAATCTTTGACAATTCGGCATATTCTTTTTAAAATTTGCTTTCCCTTTCTTAGCTTTGTCTGTGTTTTTCCTCATTATCCTGTAACATCTGATGGTAGGAATATCAGTCCAACTCTAAAAGAAATCCCAGGAGTTATGTTTCTTCATGCCTTCTTCTGACACTGTACTCCTGTACTCTGCCTTTCTCCTGCAGATGCGTCTCGTTTTGCCTGAATTTGATACCATCTCCTCTTTTTAGTATATTTGGAGATATTTTCAGTGGCACTCTGATTATGTCCTGTCTTACTCTGTTCCTGAAACATCAGCCTGTAGCAAGCCTGAGAGAAAAATAGAGGACTCTAAATCCTGCATGAGCTGTAGTGATGGTTTTTAGCATTTTATGTATGTAATTCAAAAATCAATCTTTGTGTAATTTAGATTTTGGGTTTTTTACCAAGATGCCGCAAACATTTTTTTTTTTTTAAGATTTGTTTTAATGATTTTGTTTAAGAGTTCAAGAGATCCTGTTTTCCCAGAAGTGGTGTTGAAAAAGTGAAGTGTAAGCATGAGATGTTTGTTTCAAAAGTTTGGCAAGCTGTAGAAAAATGTGCCAAGTTTCTGCAGCTCCCAGATGGTCAGTAGCATGTCTGAAGAGAGCAGTTTAAGTACTTTAGGGGAGCTATGGGATTTCATGTGCTGTTAAATAAAAAATGTCTAAATCCATCAGGTCTTGTACGCTGAAGCCATTCCAGATGTATCCAGTTGTCAGTAATTTATTCCTTTTTATAGCTTTGCAATAAAAAAGAGAAAATGCTAATTAAATTCTGATTGTAACTGTATAATTTTTTTGTAGTGAAGTATGCTACTTGGCTGAAATCACTGTAGGTAGATAAGGGTACTGTATCTGTGTACTGACATAAATAGAATTCTATATATCAAAATATTGTAGTCTTTCCTTAAAAATGCTTTGTCTTACTGTTTAGGTGCTTAGGTACAATGTATATATGCATACATATTTTAATTTTTCTGGAAATACTGTTTTTATAATCTGTTACAAAGAGGATATGTCCATTGTTAGTGTTTTGTGACTTCACTGCTACAATAGAAAAATTTTTATAGCCATCCCAGAGATCTAAAAATTAATGGATCTATTTTTTGTCAGTTTAAATTCTGTATAAAATTTGTTTTCATTTAGCCAAAAGATAATAAATCTTAAATCACTTAAATCACTGGTTTTGCTGATACCTTAGCAAATCATACAATCCTAGTGAACTCCCTGAGATTTTTCTACTCTGGCTCCTGCTTGAAGCAAGTTTGACTACAGTGAGTTGCTCAGGATGTTGTTGACCTGCATTTTGGATATCTCCAGTGATGGAGGTGTGCTTGAACAGAAATTTTTGTGCTTCATTTTCGTGCCTATTGCTTCTTGTCCTGTAATTGGGCATGACTGAGAAGAGTTGATTCCATCTTCTGAACTCCCTGCCCCACTTCCAAATTGGGTAATTTTGCCCCTCAGTAAGATTCCTTTTGAGCCTCCCCTTCTCCAGGCTGCGTAGTCCTGTTTCTCTTAGCCTTCCCTTATATGGCAGATACTCCAAGCACTAAGCGGATGCCATATTTATATCAAAGCTTTCCTTTTCAAGACTAGTTCTCCTCACAGTGGTAACATACAGTGGAAAAGCTGTACAGTTCAGCTCAAAAAAGATCCTGAGAAACAGTAAAATGATCATTTTTTAAATTACTTATTTTGCAACACTACCCCTGTGTTAACTCCCTCCTTATTTCACCCAAGGTTTATGATTTTCATAAAGCATTTACTGAAACATTGACTTTGCAACTGTATCTTATATCCCTAGGAATCTTTCAGTATGGCGTTCAATATTTAATATAATCTTCTGTGTTTTCCTTCAGAAGAATGACATAGAATGTTCTTTGATTAACGGACTATCTTTTTATAAAGGATTTTTCCTGATTTTGCATTACTAGAGAAGCAACATGGCTCATTTTCTCTTAGTAAGGACAGTGCCCTTAGTTTCTCCTGGAGCAGCAATAGAAAGATCTTTTTTTCTGAGTGTTTCAAATAGAACAGAAATGTTTTATCAGACCTTCTCTCAAGAAAATACATGTACTGAGAAGATGACTATTGCACAGCCCTGTGGGTATCTCCACATTGTAAGCTGGTAGTCAGCAGTCAGTCTCCTTAGTGGGTGAAACCTTTCCTGTTCCGGCCCTCTGCTGTTGTGTTCTTAGTCTGGGAAGTGATTCTGGTTTTCTGTTGTCCCTTCTCTTGGATCACACTTTCTGGGGCTCACAGGTGGAGTTACATAATTTACTATTCACATATTGAGCACATGCAGCATATTGTTTCTGTGAATGTGCAACTTCTTCTCTCTTGTCCATCTTTATTCTCTTGGCAGACTGTTGACAAATTGGTAGCAAAACCCAGCAGGATTTGGGGAAATACTGGCTTCTATTTGACCCTTCTTTCAGCAGTAGCATGTTCTTGCTATGGGTTTATATCCCATTCATTTGGTACTTTGAACAATTATGTTTCATTCATAGAAGTAAAAATGAAGGTTCCTGAAATGTAGCTTTTTGTCTTCCATCTTTTTACTTGCAGAATGCCAGTGCTGTTCCTTCCTTTCTGGTCACTGATGTTATTACTGTAATTGCTCTGTTTTCCAAAACCTGTTTTTACTAAACTCTTTGCTCACAACATTGCACCTTTCTGCATGGCCAGGATACCACCTAACTGAGCTGAGGACCCTTACTCATGTAGGCTTTATTTGCAAGGTCTGTGCTAGGTGTTGAACTAAACTATAATCTACTCCAAAAGTAGTCCACACTAGGTAAATAACAGCATAAAGCTTCTACTGATGCATGTGGAAAATGTCATGTTTTCTTTAGGGTGAACACCTGCCCTTGCAAATGAACTGAGATGAAAAGTGCGCAGCTGGTGGCTAAACTTGGAGGAAATGTGAAAGTTTATTGAAACATCCTTTGCTTAGCACTCAAACATCACACTTCTTAGTGTAATTTGCAAACTAATAATACCTGGATCATAGGGAGAGTTTGACTTCAGTTGCATTGCTTTTCCAGTCTGTTTTTCTATTCCGAGTTGGCTCAGAATTTTCTGAAGTCTTCTTATGACTGCTCTGGAAAACCTGGAGGTGTAATACAACCCAGAGGACTTCTGAAAAATTGAAAAATGGGGAAAGGAATGGGAAGGAAGAATGATGAGTAGGGGAAGATAAAAATTGTTTCATATGAAGTGCATGTGAAAATTACTGTAGTTTTATCTACACTGCATTGAAGTTGAAGCATCTGTATCTCCCAAGACTAACTGTTTTCATATCTTTGCAGTATAATTAATATAAATACATATGTTCCCACTGAGTTTTGTAACAAATGTGGATTTTGAAACCGTTTCAGAGAACATGTGATAACCCCAGAGCCTCATTGATGTTGATGAAAGGCCACCTGTAGGGCTGAAAAGACTGCACATCTGTAACTGCATCTCACTATTCTGTTGCAGTTCTTCATTGTGGTTCAAGTTTTACCTCATTGTTCAAGACAAAAGAAAGCTACATTTTATTGGTTTTGGTCAACTCTTCTGTTTTGTTCTTTTTCCTAGGAAAGAGCAACATAGTTCATGCTTTCCCAAAGTTGAGTGATTTCAGTATAGCTGTTTACTTTCAACCTCCTTCTTATATTTAAATACCAAAGTTTTCTAGATGTCCTTAGATTCTTACATTATGTTACACTGTAGAAATACCAGCTTTTTAGAATGAAAAGAAATTTTAAAATATGACTGTATCATGGCATGTAGGGTTCTGGATATATTTCTTTATGCCTGGCTAGGGATCGTTTTGACAATGAGGGGAACTTAGACTGAGTTCAAGATTTCTAGTTTTAAGTCATTAAGCTTTGCCTCAGGTTTCTAATGTTGCTTTGTAAATTCACTTGAGGTCACTTCTGTAGTAGTACTTATGAATCCATTTGGTCAGAACAAAAAATGTCCAGTTTCTGAAAACAGTTCAGTATGTCTTATGGGGAAGTAAGTAGAAAAATAATTAATACTAGTCATATGCCATGGCAGTTTATTTAGGAGAATGTCAGGATATAAATAGAAATATCCAGTCCCTCTAAATATGTTGACACTGTAATGTTGTTTTGACTACAGGTACAGAGAGGCTCTTGTCAAGTGGGATGAAGCACTTCAATTAACTCCAGAGGATGCTACACTTTATGAGATGAAATCGCAGGTAAAGCATGACAATTCTTTTCCAGTTTCGAAATTAGAAAACGTTGTGTTTGTGAACATTGTTTAATTGTTGTACACAGGAAGTATGCACAATTCAGGTATTTAATTTTTCCCAACCAACAGGGTGTCTTTTAACAGGAATTCAAATAATGCTAATTTCCCAGCTAGTTATAATAAACATCTTTGTTGGGTCGTGAATTAGGATGCTACATTGCAGGAAAAAAGTGGAAATACTTAAAAATTGTATTGGAGGGATCAAGGAGAGCCTTAGTGTGATAGATTAGCGAATTTGACCACTAAAAATCTTCCTGGTCTTTCTAAAGATTGGACTTAATATTATCTACTGTCAATATTAAACTTGGATACTGTATGCAGAGGATTTGCTTCAGTCTGGTTTTGTATTAAGTGTTACATAGGTAAATCAGTCATGTAAAAGACTTCGTAATATCTAATCTAAACCTGCCCTCTTTCAGTTTGAAGCTGTTGCCCCTTGTCCTGTCACTACATGCCCTTGTAAAAAGTCTCTCCCCAGCTTTCTTGTGACTCCCATAGGTACTGAAAGATTCTAGTGAGGCCTCAGATTCTGAGTCTTCTCTCCTCGAGGCTGAACAACCCCAGCTCTCACAGCCTTTTCTCATAGCAGAGGTGCTCCAGCTCTGTGAGTATCTTGGTGGCCTCCTCTGGACCTGCTCCAATAGGTCCATGTCTTTCTTATGCTGGGGACCCCAGTGCTCCAGGCGGGATCTTACAAAAGCAGAGTAGGGGGGCAGAATCCCCTCCCTTCACCTGCAGCTCACGCTGGTTTAGAAGCAGCTCAGGATGAGGTTGGGTCATGTCTGGTCTTTCATCCACAAGAACCCTCAAGTCCTTCTGGGCAGGACTGCTCTCCATGAGTTCTTCTTCTAGTCTGTGCTCAGGTCTGGTATTACCTGACCCAGGTGCAGCACCTTGCACTTGCACTTGTTGAACCTCATGAGGTTCCCAGGAGCCCACTTCTCAAGTTTTCCAGGTTCCTTGGGGTGTCATCCTTCCTTTGTTGTGTCAAGGGCACCACTCAGCTTTGTGTCATCTGGAAACTTTCTGATGGTGCACCTGACCCCACTCTCTGTCACTTATGAAGATAGTGAAGCCCTGAGGGACACCACCCGTCACTGGCCTCCACCTGGACACAGAGCCATTGACCACAACCCTCTGGCTGTGTCCATCCAGCCAGTTCCTGGCCCACAAGCCATTCCACCCTTCAAATCCATGTCTCTCCAATATGGAGATAACGATGTTGTATGAGACCATTTTGAAGACCTTACAGAAGTCCAGGTAGATGACATCAGTCATTTTTCCTGTGTCCACTGTTGCAGTCACTCCATCAGAGAAGACCACTTGGTTGCTCAGGTATGACTTAATGACTTGCCCTTTAGTAAAGCCATGCTGATTGTTTTGGATCATGTGTTGCACGTGCCTCAGCATTGCTTTTGTGAGGTTATGCTCCACAATTTCCCCAGGCACAGAGGTGAGGCTCACCAGTCTGCAGCTCCCTGTGTCTTCCTTTCTCTCCTTTTTAAAACTGAGGGTGTTATTTCCCATTTTCCAGCCACTGGGTCTTCACCTCATTGCCATGAATTTTCAAATATATTGGAGATAACAGCCAGTTCCCTCAGGATTCTAGGATGCCGGTAGAGCTGTGGCTATTTAGTTTCATCAAGCAGTCTCAAAAAAATACATTGTTTGAAGAAGAGAGGAAAAGAGATAAAAATTATTCAGTAATGTATTATGTAACTTTTAGGAAATTTGCTGTACTGTTTAGTTTTAAAATATTTGTTGTTCCTCTAATTTTTCATTGTATAAAAACCCCAGTGAAAACCCTAACAACCCCCACTTCACCAAAAAAGAAGCCAAAAAAACCCAAACCCCAACAAACCCCAAGAACCAATGCTGGTTTTTTTCCAAGATGTGGTGGCTACTTTTTGCTTTTTTTAATGGATATTTCCACATCTTCTCTTCACAGTCATCTTGTCTTGTGAAGAAAGTTTGATTCTGCAAAAGAATTAATTGGATAATCATAACTTCATTTAAATACAGTAATACAGAAGGATGCTTTTGTTTTATATAGCTGCAGAAGGTTTAGATCTTACTGGGTTATGCATGTGGTCTGAGAGATATTTTATGGCTTAAAGGCTTTTCTTTAAATTGTTTTGGGAGAAGTGTATTGTTTCCTTTCCGTAAGTGTTAGTGTAAATGAAAGGTCTGTCTGGCCTAGTGGGATGGCTGGGAAAGAGTTGCACAAATAGCACGAGCATGTAGCAATACTTCTCTCCTGATCCAGCAAGCTTTGGCGCTGGGACTTCTCTGTGTTTAGAAGTGCTTGAAAGATTTTTCTTAAAAAAATTTTTCTCAATGCATTCTGTTCTCATGTAAACTTCCAGCATCTGCAGAGCTATGTATTAAGGAATTTCAAATCCTGATTATGCATTATTGGAAGAGATGGTATAATATAATCCTGCTTTAATTAGCAGCATTCCAGATTGCTGTAATTGCTCATTGTGTTAATTTATGTAGGAATTTATTTGTATATTTCATTTTTGACTCCACTAGTAAAGAAAATCTGTTAAGATGTGATGATGGTATTGGTAAGTTTTATTATCATAGTCTAAGCATTTAACTCTGTTTTGAATAAAACAAAAAGCTGTTGAAAATTTCAGGACAGTTCTGCTCAGTGGAACAAATTAGTGAACAGCTCCCTTGAACTGTACTTTATTATGGTCTTAAGTGAATGCAAAAATTTAAGATAGGTCCCCAAAAGCGCTCTATTTAATTGAAATTATACCAAAATTAAGTATTTTTGCACTGAAAATAGCAGGAGAACTGTGAAGTGTGTAAGCTTACCTGGATCTGAGCTATGATGCAATGAATTATCCAAAGAGGTGCTTACTGTGGTGTGCTTTAATCTGTGCTCCAGCTGCAATACCTAATACTGAGGGGCTGTTGATAACTTGGCTTCCTAGTCCCTGTATTTCAGCAAAATGGCAAAGGTGAGCTAGAGGCACACAGCTTTTCTGCTGACCGAGAGGAACTGAGAAACAGCTGTGTGACTCTGATTCATCTTGTGAATTAGCTTTCCTTGTCTAGTGAAACCATTGGAGAGTAATGAAAGCTGAAAAGACCAGAGGAGCCGAGGCCTTTGCTTCCACCATGCCTTTGCTTTGTTTCCTGAGAGTAGTTCTGGACAGCAGCACCATTTCTTTTTGATTTTACTTTCTTGTATTGCTTAACACTTGTTACACTGTGACTGTTAAACAAGAAAAGCTTGTGTACAAAGTATATATTTATAAAACTATTTCTTGACTCTTTTTAATAAAACACCTAATGTTTCAATTGGTAATGTCTCTTTGTACATGCAGATAATTATTGCAGATGTTTTTTTGCAGTATGACTTAGGCTTACTGGAAGCTGTCTAGTATAATGTGTAATTTGATACCTTTGTACTTCTAATGGTACTGATGTGAGGTGTAAAAACCCACTTTTGCCAAAATAGAAATACGTAATGCATTCAAAAAATATTGCGGCCAATATTTAAAGGATACTGTCTTAGAGCTAGCTGTGTTATTCCAGTCCAGCATACCAGCACAAATACTGCAGCTATTACGGTGTAGCTCAGTGAAAATGTTTCAGAAGAACTGTACACCAACTTCAGCAAGGCCTTGACCGGCACTGGGTCTATAAAAATCCCCCTGTCTTGGTATGTGGGTCATATAATGGAGGAGGAGACTCGTGTTAGGAATGACTTTGTGCAATATGCAGAGATTCTTTACGGTCTATATTAATTTTTTTTCAGTGAGAAAATGTCTATTCATGAAGTAACTTCTTTTGAGAATTAACAGTGGAGGATGAAGTGGGGGTTTTTTGCTCAGGCTTGAGTATCTGTCTTATATCCTTACATTTATTAGGATAACTTTATGTTGGATTACATAGCAGCTTCTCCATTCATTAATATTTCCTTTCTCAACAGCAAACTTAAAATTTTCGATACTGAATTGTTTAATGTCCAGCTCAGATAGATATTTTAATGGCACTGTAGGAATCTGTTTGTGGTAAGTTCTTAAAGATCTGTATTTTAACAGATGCGGGACAAATGTCTTTCAGTATTTCTGAAGGGTGGAAATAGTGTTAAAAGTTCCTAGTTGTCAAGGATACTTGAAGTAAATGTATTTCCAGAAAATCACATGGGAACTGAGGAATTACTCAATTGCTGCAAAAAAGCCATAGAACTTGATGAGATTTTTTTTTCCATTGCTTTCAGCTACTCTTTGATCATTTTAAAACAGATTTTTATGGTTTTTGAGAGGTTAGGGGTGCACTTTTCTTTGTGTGCAAGATCTGTCAGTATACATACTTGATATTCCATTACCAGCCTAAGTTGCAAGAACAGTGACTGGCAGGTAAATGTTTATGCAACTCCATTTCTGCATTTGTGTTGAAAACCAAAAAAGACCCAACAACAGCAGCTCAGTGGTGATTCTGATGTTAGATAAATAGTACTGTAAGTATATTCAAAGAAATGTATAAAGACTGCCTATATTAATGCAGTCACCAAGACTGCTTGAATTTAATTGTGGGCTTAGCATCTTAGATATTGACTGGATTATTTTATTACTGCTTTGGCTTACAAAGATGGAAGAGCAGACTTTAACATATTCTTTGATTTTGTATCTGAACATTCTGCGACTGGACCATCTGGGACATTGTTGGGTGAGGAGAGCTATCAGAGGACTTGATACATTGTGTGATGTGTATAACAAATGATCTTGTTCTGCTGTTCAGTACCGCCCCTGAGAACTCACCTGGTTCGTGTTGCTTATCTCGTGGTACTTGCACCTCCGATCTCAGATAACTATGCAACTATGACAGAATTTTTAAAGTAGACAATTGTTTTGTACATATTTTTAGAAACAAGTGAATTCAAATGTAAACTGTCAGGTTAAGTTCCTTATAATAATTTTTTTGGATGCTTTTTCATCAGCTGTATGAGAATCTCGTTTCCTACAATGCTGCATTCTCAATTTGCATTCATTGAACAGGACCAGGATTTCAGATATATGTCTCTTCTTTGTTTTTATATATGAAACCCATCATATACAAATAATTCCACTTCCCCTCTTCTAAAGGTTTTCTTAATCTTGAACTCAGTGAAGAAATAATACCAACTTCTACCCATCTCTCTTCCTACTTAAGAAATTACAAGGTTGCTAAGACATGACCAGGCTTAGAATCCCAATTTCAGATTATAACAAATCAACTAGTAAGTGTGATTATTTTTAATTTCTTTTTTTTTTTTTTAATGGGGTATGTGCTGAGAAGAGTTAACCATCAAAACATTAGTGTGAACTCCAGAAATCTAAATTGCAAAGAAGTGTTTCTGTGTGGTGCAATTAAGTAATTGCACCACACAGTGTAATTGTAATAAAGGTGTAATTCCTTTAGAGCATGGATGAACGTAAACTGCTTTTATGGGTATGATGAATTTTATTCATCCGTATTTTGAAATGGGTTCCTGGATGGAAAAAGGAATTGGATCAGTTTCACTGGATGTGGAATGTATCTATATATAGTGATTCAATCCACTGAGCTCATTTAAAACCAGAACTTACTCAGATTCATAACACTTCCAAATATTGTGGGTAGGACAGGATGGGTCACTCTACTGCTTGGATTTCTAATACTTGGTTAGTCTCCTGATGACAGTTGCCATGTTTAATTGGCTTTTTGCCACTGAGTTCTTCTAATTCTTCTAATCGCTCATGTATGACTTATTCTAAAGCTAGATCTGTTAAAATAAGTCATTTATGGGACATGGATGTTTTTTGTTTTAAAGCATGTAATAAGGGTAAATCTCTTGGAATAAAGCAAGTTCTGAAAATCCACATACTGAACATCTTTATACGACATTTCACTCCATGAAGGTGTGGGGGGGTGTGTGTGTGTGTGTGTGCACGTGCAGTGAGAGTCTTGAGATATTTTTTCTGCTTCGTAAATTTTTTCTTGTAATTTTTGGATCCGTTTTTAGACTGTTTTCTAATCGAGTATTTTATATATATTTTGTATTTATATATCACTATCTATACACACATCACTTTACCTGTATACTATATTTGTATATTCTGTGAGTGTGTGTATGTGTGTATATATATATATATCTACACACGCTTGATGTGGCTGCACGTTGCATGTGACAGGCATGTTGTGTGACAAGGGGGGCTACAGCATGTGTAGTTCCTGTTTGGCTTTGTCTTGCCCATGTGGCCTACCCCATTAAAAGGACTGGGCACCACTTGTCAAATCTCTGCACAGGAAATCTTCATGCTTGTGGTGTTTTTTATTCCTTGTTCAGCGTGGTTTTTCAGGTGAAGAATAGCTGGTTTGATGGTTCACTTTCCAAGTAGCATGCAGAGCTGTTTTTTTAAAGTGATAATTATATAAAGGCAGAGTAACCCAGGACAAGGCTGCACACATTCAGGTTTGCCATTGTCTGTTCATTTTGATGACCTCTTCACCTGAAAACAAAAGTGTAGGAAAATAGTGTGCATTAATAAGTTTATTCTTTTGCAATGACTGACAAGAATAGCTGAGTCATTTTATTAGTAACTGAACAAACTACCTATGCTGGATAAAATGCGTGTACATTCAAATGTGTGTTTGTTTGAATGTAGTTTGAGAATCTAATGCCAAGAGTTACTAGGAGCAAAGTAATTACTACATGATCTGGAAGAGCATATTTAAAGTAGCTGCTTACGCTAGTACACACAGTAGTCATAAATAAAGTGGAATAATTGCCTTTATTAGCAAGATAATAATTCAGTAAACAAACCAGTAAAATTCATTAAACACTACAAAAGGTATCCAAAGCACTTACACAGATGTTTTGTAAATAGTTTGCAGCAGAAGGTACTAGTAGGAAATACTAAATACTTGGGATGCATAAAAATGCTCCTGTGAGTGTATACTTGGATTTTTTTCTCTTATGAGAATAAATACATTAAGACATTAAGGCACTGATATAAAAGGTAGCTGATAGATGCAAAATCCCTTCATCTTGATAGAATGTACACCTATCCACTAGTAACAGTTTGATTCACTTCACACATTTGCTGCAGGTAAGAGAAACTACTCATACAAATGTAATTGATCTGAAAGTTTTGGAAAAATACATAACATTCGTCACAGACTTTGATACAAAATGCAGTCATTGAGAACTGTTGAGCAGAAAAAGAAGGGAAAATGATATATAACTGTGGATTTTTTTAAAAATATTTTTTAGGTATTTCTGAATTCTAAGGTACAGTCTATTGAACAGAATTTGAGTGAAGCCATAAGACTAGTCTTTAGAAAAGTTTAGACATACTAGAACAGCAGAAGTATAAACCCAAAGGGTTTATCAGAAGCTATGCTTATGATGTTCCTTGGTTTCTTCAGTACAGGGTTACTTTATGTAGTAAATCTTTGCCTTCCCCTTTCCCTCCTCCCCTTTTTTTTTTAGTGTGCTGCTCACTTCTATGTTGTGGATGTACTATTTGTTAATTAGAGTAAATACTCAAGATCGTCACATTTGAATCTTTCTCTACTCCACACTCATACCATAGAACAGTAAGGTTAAATCTGTTTTGGACTTCAGCAATAGTCCTAATACGTTCTAATATTATTCATCATAGTTGTGGTCAGTTGGGATGAAAGTGGTTGCCCACATATGAGTCTTACCCTTGTGGCTGACATTCTCATCATACTGCAGGAATGCAGCTGTCATTTGTTTCTTACACTGGTATCTATCACTGTAGCATGTGGGTGTCTGAAATCATGATCTCAGAGTGATGCAGGTCTTCAGGTGATGTGCCAATCTCATGGTGGTATTGGAAACGTGAGGCAAGCTTTGAGCCACGTTATGTATTGCTAACTGTGATTTATAGGCTTAATTATGGACATTCAATGCAAGAAGAATAATCCTGTGGTAGCTGCTGAGTAATAGAGATTTTCACATTCAGAAACCACTTTTTTCCTTACTTAACGTAGGTGACTTCATGTCTAAGTTAGGCTCTGCAGAACGCTTGTTTTCTAAATACAACAGTCATTGTTAAAGTCTGTTCCCATGCTGAGTTGCAGGGATTGTTTCTATAATTATATCATTTGCACTGCAACTATCTTTGGTAGATTTCAGTTCTCTGTTAAAAAGGATAAATACAATCCAAGAGTTTTTCAACGATACTTGCACATTTATTATGTTTAGTTCTCCATGTGTTTGTCCAGAGTATTCTATTATGCTTCTATTGGCTTTAGGGTTTGTTGACAAGGAGAGACACCTTCAGAAGCAATTAATCTACTTCTAATGGATTCACTTAAATTGTTTGGGCAAATCATCCTGTAGCATGTCTCTTTCTCTCTGTGGGGATTGAAATGAGTCTGGGTGACTATCTGACATCAGACAACTAACTTTTAAGCTGAGAAAAACTAGGTAAGATGAATCCGGTTCTTAGTTATTGAAACAGTGGTTGTTGCCTGGGAAATCACAGAAAACTTGAATTTATTTTCAGTTTTGCTTATTTTTCTTCCTTTTCTTCTTCTATTTCTGTTACAGGTCCTGATGTCTTTACATGAAATATTCCCAGCAGTGCATGCAGCAGAAATGGCTGTCCAGAGAAACCCACGTTCCTGGGATGCCTGGCAGACTTTGGGACGTGCCCAGCTTGGATTAGGAGAGATAGCACTGGTAGGATAACAAAATTAATTGTGTGTATGAAGGAAAGTACAGAAATACCAAGGTTGCTGTATATCCTTATGGTAACTTGAACATAGACAAGGAAAAAGATTGCTATTATTATTTATTATTATTTATCAGCAGTGTTCCCTCTGCTTTATTGTGTTTCACAAATGCTTCCTGTGTGGTTTTGTTGCTGGACTTGTGGAAGACCTGTCTAGCTCCAAGACTTTTGTGTCATATATTGTATTCATGTGGTGGCTTTAGGCAGTAGAACAATTATGTTGACATAACTGCACACACTACATTCTGTGTGTGGTACTGCTACAATGCAGCTCACCATGGTTTAAAGATGAGGGTAATGTGAAGTCCCAGCCTCAGCTGATAATTCAGGCTCAGTTTTCATACATGCCTGCTTATAAAATTCTAGTGTCTTGTTTTCCTTGTGTCCTGTTCTCGGGCTTCACATGCAGCAAATCACGTTTCTGCTTTCCTCTGGCTCCCTAACTCAAATGGTTGAAGTTGCTTCTTCATTTAATAAGATAGCAAAAAGCCAGGGATGCTCTGCAATAGCTGAAGTGCTTCTTTTTTTCTATAATATAATAGTTTTCTGCTACTTTCTGTGAAAACACAGTAGGTAAACTTTCAAATTCAGACACATTCACAGAAGTCCATTAGAAAAACAGTGCATCATGAACACTCAAATTAAAAGAGATACTGGTTGTATTTGGAATAGACGTAGCTGTGTGCTGTTTTGATACAAATAATTTTGTTGGTAATTTAGAGTGTTTTTGCAAAGTTACAATGTTTGGTCTGAAAATTTTCAAGAATTAAAAAAAATAATAGGGGTTTTTTTTGATGGAGGTTAACAATTCATGCAAAACTAATTTTTAAAATGTAATAAGGAGCAGTATTAAAAGCCCCAAACAAACCAAAACAAACGCAAACAATGTGAATCACCTAGAGTCATAGAATGGTTTGGGTTGGAGGAAACCTTAAAGATCATCTAATTCCAGCCCTGCTGTGCCATGGGCAGGGACACCTTCCACTACACCAGGTTGCTCAGAGCCCCATCCAACCTGGCCTTGAACACTCCAGAGATGGGGCATCCATAGCTTCCCTGGGCAGCCTGTTCCAGAGTCTCAGCACTTTCACAGTAAAGAATATCTTCCGAATACCTAACCTAAATCTCCCCTCTTTCAGTTTGTATCCATTATTCCTTGTCCTACCATTGCAGTTCCTGACAAAGAGTCCCCTTCCCTGTAGCCCCGCTTCAGATACTGGGAGGTTGCTGTAAGGTCTCCACTCAACCTTCTCTTCTCCAGGCTGAACAGCCCCAGTTTTTCAGCCTGGCTTTATAGGGGAGGTGCTCCAGTCCTGTTAGACAAAACCTAAGACAATAGCTGTGTGTTGCAGACGTGTGCTCCCTTTGTTGGTGCAGTACCATAATATGAAATATCTCATATAAATCCATGCATATCTGCATTTCAACACTGGTGACATTCCATGGCTTTTTGTGGTGTAGAAGGTAAGAGTAGATAGTCTGTTCTGTCTGGATCTTTTCCTTTTAAGTGTTTGAAGCTGTCACTGTAAATTATGTCTGAGAATTTTAAATGCACTAGTCTCAGGAAAATCAAAGTTCCATTTCCTTCAAGGATCCAAATAACTGATGCTGTTCATTCTGTAAAAAATGCTACAGTTGCTGTAATATCAGTTATATATAGTGATATACCCATACTAGTTATACCCACCAGGTCGATTCACCAGATCCTATAAGCTTTGTCTACATAGACAAATCATGAAACACCAGTGGGAGTGGATATCTTGAGTGCTGGGGACCTAGTGTTCACGTTATATTAATTTTGTTTTATTTCAGAGTAGCACTTCAGGTGCCCTCTTAGAATACATTGTTGAGCTTAATTAGAAAGGGATCTAATTTATGCATCTGAGACCATTCAGTGATGCAAAGCAAAGCATTTTAAGTGGGAACAATCAGAGATTTGCATCAAAGCACTTCATCCATCTGAAACACCACTCTAGGTGCTCACATAATTGTTAAATTGACCTTACTGTTGGTGAAGAGGGAGGAGGGGTTGTCATCAGGTAGTTTGCCCTCTTAATGTTTTTGATTGTCTCTGAGTAGAGAGCCCGAGGTGTGCAAGCTCCTGTTGGTGTCTCCAGTGCTTTGGTACTGCGTGTTCATACTTCACTGCCTTTCTGTCTTTAGGTTGAACTGCTTCCTGATGAATATGTTCTCAAATACAGAAAACTTGGGGAGTTATTCTAAAATGCAGATAATGATCACTATTTGTTTTCAAACCAAGCAATTTTTAAGAAGTCTTAAGCGGTTAAGACTGAAGGAGTTTTAAAATGTTAAATGAGTTCATAATTATTGAACTGGAGTGGGACTCTTCTTGACCAAGTGGTTTAAGTCATAATTATCCTTTTTCTACTAGTCCTTCATTGTCATGGTTTTCTGTTTTTTCCCTGTATAATATTTTTTACAAAGAAAAGTTAATAAAGTTAATATCAGGGCTTTTTAGTAATTTTTTTTTTGAGATTTGGGAATTACTACCCTTCTCAAAAACTGCTTCTTCTGTTTCTTTGTTTCATTTCTCCCCCATCAACATCTGTCTTCATTACCCACATCCTGCCAAATGGTCTGTTGTGAATACTTCTATTACTTCACAACGAATGATGCATTTTTTCTTAGGGAAAAAAACAATTTACTATATTTTAATTTCAAGTTTCCCAGGTCCAAAATGCTGCTTCCAAACAAATCTTATTTATACTATGAGCTGTGTAATAATAAAGAAAGATTTGCTTAGTTTTTGTCAAACTTGTGACAGAAAGAATGAGGTAAATTAGTCCCATTTTATTTAGCTTTTATAAAAGTTGTTTGCTCTTTTTTTCTCTGAATTTACTAAATAGGGTAATTCAACAGTAACACTTACATGTGAGCAAGGAGAACTTTATTTCTGTAAAGGCAGAAATTCCTTAAATTCTACAAATCAATGTGCAGAGCACACCTGAGTAAACTTGCAATGTGAATGTAGAAACTATAGAAATATAGTCAGGCTTGCAGTATTTCTCTCATTTCATTGTAAATATTTGGTTTTACAAATTACATTTCCTGTACTTCTGATGACATCTTAACCAGTTAGCAATTTCACACTAATAGCTTCATTAGAACAGTTCCTCCCATGAGACAGAGTGAGCCCCATGCTTTGATTAATCAAGGAAAAAAAAAAGAAAACCAAACAAAAGCAATATTAAAAAGAAAAACCAAAACCAAACCCACAAAAAAATCAAGGACTGAATGAAAGCACTGAGTCTTCCACTGTGGTGGAGTTCATCAGCCATGTGACATGGTCATGGGCAGCCAGCTCCAGGTGGCCCTGCTTGAGATGGGGCTTGGCCCAGATGACCTCAGAAGGTCCTGGCCAACCTCAGCCATTCTGTGGTTCCGTGACTTCAGCTTCACCCCGTTCTGGGTCCCTGTCAAATCTGGAGTACTGAGGATCACAAAGTTGAGAGGGTAGGTGTGTAAATATGCACCAGCTGTGCATGGGTTGTGTTTGATGTTTTGAAGGATGTGGTTCCGTGTATTCCTGCTAAGTAGTTAGTGCTTTAGTGGTCTTTAAGTGTGACACAACATTTTGTCAGGAGAATCACGCCTTGACAATAAGAATCCTCAGATCAGCCCTTTCATCTCTCTTGAAAGAAATAGTTTTAGGTCTTCTAGATAATGATGGGAGCTTTGTACTCCAAGGAGAGAAATGTCTGTGTTTTATTGGAATGAAGCTGATTAACATAACTAATTCTGAATTTGAGGTAATTTTTCAACATGTTACTAATGTTAGCATTTAGAAACATAGAGTATTTTGGTAATAAAAAGGAAATTAGTGGTTGACCTTGCACTGAAAAGTCAAAGTATTTAGGAAATGCTCAGTTAAGAGAAAAAGTACCATGCTTTGTCAGTTAAAGTGGGGTTCTGTTAAATTCTTTTCAACAGCTTTAAACAGTCCAACTGAGTTACTGAGGTAATAGTTAGTAACATTAGCTTCGCCAGGACAGTCCTGTGTTAGTCCTGCCCTCTCCATCTACTACAGAGTAACCCTTTTTTCTTCTTTAACCACTGTTGGAAATCATAAATAGATTTTGTGATAGTGCTTGTTAATGCACAAAAAGATCTTACAGTCTGAGGCAATTTTTATTTTCCATCAAGAAAGCAGAAGGGCAAGCAAGTCTCCGAAAGTTTAAATGCCCTTTTCAGCTACATTTTTCAATGCTACATTTCTGCCAGGGGTACTCAGTTCTTGCAAGTCATTGTGGCTGATTTAGCTCGCACCTCCTGTTAGTAGTTACCTTTGTCAGATGCTCAGGACTTTTGAGGAGTACATTTCTCAACATCTAGACCATGTAATTGAAAGTGTTAGCTAAAACAGATGAACAGGGTAAGACAAACAGGGATGTTGAAGAAAGTTTATTTGAAAACTGTTTTAAAGTTCCTGCAATAATTTTGGCAGTATAATTTGGTAATAAAGAAGTAAATGTTTTCTTGGATTTTCCTGATTTGCAAGGTAAAAGTACTCGTATCACTTAAGCTTTATTTTCTTAGGCTAACTGTGTCAGTTTCTAGGGTGGGATTGATTTTTGTGGTTGTTTCCTTGGTTATCCTGGATTATATCCATGCATCTGGTAGAGCACAGTGTAGAGGTCTCTGTGGTAGAAGCAGCCTGAAGCAGTGACTTCAGCAGAACATGCTGCAGCTTTGCAGGGGGGTGCACTGAGGTGTAAGGGCAGAAAGGCACTAAATGTGAGGAAAGAGGGCTGTGAAGAAAAGAGTTGGTGCAAAATGATATCTGTGAAATCTGTCACTGAAGCAAAAGAAAGTACAAGAGGAGGATACAAACTTCTTCAAAAAGAGAAGAAGGAAGGTGGGGAAATGAGTATATCTCACACACATCTACCAGATGGGAACAAAGACTTTCATGCATTTGTAACTTAATGGAATCCCAATAAGCCTAAGACAAAAATAGTCTTTCACATCTGGAAAATTACTGTATTTCAGGTATTTTCTCCAAAACATGAGAGCTCAGGAACCTTTGAATAAAATGGTTTTGTAAATGTAAGAAGAGGAAAATATTACATGTTCACCTCATTTTGTACGACACTAGAATTACTTTTGATGAAATTTCCAGAGAGAATGTTTTATTGAAAAGAAGAAATAGTCTGAACAGAAAATTACACAGAAAAGTTCAAGATGACAGTTTAAAGAAAAAAAAAAAAGCACAAACAAAACAAATTTGCCATTCAGATTATACCACAGAAACTATTAAACTAGTGTGAAAGTTCCTGAAAGGATTGGATTATTTTTCTTGTTTGAAGAAGAGAAATGTCACGAGGACTCTTTAAATATACTAAAATGTCTTAGTTCCCTGTTTTCTGCATTACTATGATAAATGCTTCTGTAAAAATTATTTATGTTCATGGTGAGTAGTACAAAAATAAGACTTAAATTCCAGTAATATATTGTCATAGAATCATAGAAAGCTTTGGTTTCAAAGGGACCTGTAAAAGTCCTCTAGTCCAATCTCCCTGGCAGTCAGCCAGGACATCTTCAACTAGAGCAGGTTGCTCAGAGCCCTGTCCAAGCTGCCCTTGAATGTCCCAATGGGGTATCCACCACCTCTCTGGGCAACCTGTTCCAGTATCTCAGTACCCTCATTGTAAACAATATTGTCCTTACATCTAGCCTGAATTCTACCCTTTTTCAGTTTAAAGTCATTAACCCTTGTTCTATCGCTGCATATCCTTGTAAAAGTCCCTCTCTAGCTCTTTTGTGGGCCCCTTACAGGTACTGGGAGGCTGCTGTAAGGTATCACTGAATCCTCTCTCCAGGCTGAACAGCCCCAGTGCTCTCAGCCTGTCCTCACAGGAGCTGTGCTCCAGCCCTCTGATCATCTTTGTTGCCTCCTCTGGACTTGCTCTGTCCCTGTCCTTCCTGTGCAGGGACCCCAGAGCTGGATGCAGTGCTCCAGGTGGGTCTCAGCAGAGTGAAGCAGAGGGGCACAATCCCTTCCCTCCCCTGCTGCCCACGGGGCTCTGGATGCAGCCCAGGACACGTTTGGCTCTCTGGGCTGTGAGTGCCATGGCCAGGGCATGTCCAGCTTTTCATGCACCTGCACCCCCAGGGACTATGCTGACTGCTATAAAAACACACAAACAAACAAAAAAAAATTGCATACTGAAGATCATTTAACACAGAAAAAGATTGCTTCACTGATAGATATCCTTTGAAGCAGGTCAGAAAGTGTCAGCCAAGTGTAACATAAAGGCCTAATACATACCCTGGTAGCAGATACAGACTCTTAAAATTTTCCCCCTGGCTTTTTTAGGTGTTTCTGTGTAGTGACAGTTACTAAGTCCATGTGTTACAGAAACTTGTAAAAAACGTGCAGTCTCATCAGAATTGCCCTTCACATTTGAAGACTGTTCCAACCAGCAGAAGAGAGTGCTCATGGGACAAGTGAAAGATTGTTTGCTATGGAATACTATTTAGTGAGAAAAACATAAAATACTTTAAAAATACAGATTTTTCAAATACTGTAACTCCACAAGCAGGAATGTCTTGCAGTAGGTTTTACATTGCACTTCTCTACAGAAGCAAAAGCAGATACATGACTGTACTGATTTAAAGTGCTGTAGTCCTTAGATGCAGGGTCTCTGAAATTTCAGCTACTCTTTAAAATGAGGCTAGAAATATCAATTTTATGTAGTGTCACTGTGTTTTCCTATAATGCGACAGGCAATTGGAGAAAGCGATTTACATCTCCATTAGGAGAAGAATTAAAAGTAGCACTGTTATTTTCTTTTCTTCTGTCTTAATAGAAATTAGTGGCTTTGGGCGCTGTTCCTTTGGCAGCATAAAATTTTAAATGGATGACAAGTGTGTATTTTTCAGTTTTACATTGCGGCTTTAAAATTAATCCCTCTGATCTTTTGCAGCACTTAAAAATTTACTTTAATATTTTGTTATTTCTTTATAAAATTGTCAGGCACAAAAATTCTTTTCTAACAGATTTGCTGAGATGATCTTTTTATGCTGTATTGTATGAATCATCAAAGCAGCTTTGACGCTTACCAAATGTTATTTATTGTGCATGAACATAACTATATAGACAGGTTTTAATTAGGGGACCTCTTTCATGTAAAGCTTAAAAGCAGATGGTGTTTGTTTATATTTTGTTTTCAACAGAAATACAAAAAAAGAGCATGTAGTGTTTAGTTGTCATTTATGTGTCCCTGAAAATTAAAAGCTAGCAAAGTTGAATAAAGTGACAAGTGTTTTATAAGAATTAAACTTCAGTCCTCCTCCTCTTTAAAATTCAGCATGCTCCTGCACTTAGAGCTGGCCGTGGACCAATAATCAAGCTTTTTTTTTCCATCTGGAACTGAAAGGTTGCCTATTGCAATAGCAGTAATACTGATAGCATAATCAGCCATTTCTTAAATCTGATTTTGTATCTCTTTGTTTTGAGTTCCCATCATGTGGAGCCCATATATTCATCTGTGCTACCAGAAGGATGAACCATGAGTTTCTGTCAGTGCAGATGAAAAGTTGTGATTTTACAAATTAATTGGCATGCTTTAAATATCTATAAATTACAACAGAATGTGTGATCTGTGGTTTACCATATGTCTTTAAAGTTTTAATATGCAAGTTGCTAGAACTCTTCCCAAATATAATCCAAATCCATTATCATCACAATTTTCTCATCTTACGGGAAGGCTTCTGTACCCGTGATACAAGAGTTTGGTCACTAACCCATTTTCATAACTGACTGTACAGTCATAAATGTGAAATACACACATGCTTTTGTGTACGTGTACCTAAGTTTGAATAGGTAGGTTCAGCCTTGCCCACTGTTAATATCACTAAAAAACAATACAGTTGTAATTCTTGGTGTTGCTTTTTTCTAGTATTGTAGCAACCTCTTCTTACTTTTAGATGGTCACACTTTTTTTTAAATTTCACAGCTTCTCTGTTGAGGATTTGTATTTAGGAATATTTTCCCAGTTGAACTGAAAGAAAGGAGAAGCATTGCCAACTACACTTACTTCTACTAATATTACATTCTTTATAAGATTATAGAAGTTCTTTCTTAGAGCAACTCTCCAAGTTTGGAGTTTATTTGGCTCCTTTTGAGCATTTATTTATGTGTTTTTGTAACCACATAGCTGTTACAGAAACTGCTTACCATGTGGCTAGTATTAGTGTAGTGTTAGGTCTGTATGTGAAACGACTGCATTCTAATTTAAAGGCAGCAGTACCAGTGATACCTCAAATTCCAGTCATCCCTTTTCTGTATTTCTTTAAACCATATCTGTCTGCTTTTGCCTTTACGTACATCTAATGATGAGAGAAAAGTGGAATAGAAAACCATCCAAAATTTGTTTTTTCTTTTACCTTTTAAATTACAATATTGTTTTTCCTCTATGAACTCTTTATTTGTGCCCTTGTTGCCAGGTACCTGGTTTATTCCTGCATTTTTGTCCTTTCAGACACAGTTGGTTGGGGGTGAGGCTGCTATTGAACTTAAGCTGAGGGAGGATTGCTCCAATAAAGACAGGAATAGAACAGCTTTTTGCTTTGCTCAAATGATGTATGTAATTTTTTTGTTGCTGTCAGTTTTTATGGAATAGGTCGGCTTTAAAGTGTCCCATCTTTGTTTCTTCCCTCTTTTGCTTATAGGCAATCCGAAGCTTCCAGATATCCTTACACATCTTTCCAATGAACCCTGAAGTATGGAAAGAAGACCTTTCCTGGGCAAGAAAACTACAGGAACAGCAGAAGGCAACAAAGACTGAGGCAGTGCAAACACTGTCAAAAGGAAAAGAGCTTGCACAAGAGTCAATCCCAGACTATGACTTTGAAAGTGATGAAATTGTGGCAGTCTGTGCTGCCATTGCAGAGAAGGAGAAAGCTCTTTCAGCTGCTAAAACAATGGTGATCGTGTCTGCTTCAGGCACAGTAGAGACTGTTACTGAGCGGGACAATCGTCCTGCCACTCCCGATGAAACCCTTTTCATCAGGGCCCGGTAGGGCAGCCTCGTGAGTTGTCATACCCATAGTTTCAAGAACTGCTGTTATTTATTGTATTTTGCTTGCTTTGTGTTTGTTCTTTTTTTATTATGTGATAGGATAGCCTGCAAAAGTTAAAGAACTGAAATTATTTTTCTTTTGTTAATTAAAAAAGCAATGACCTGAGTTGTCGTTCCATCTGTATTTTTCAAAAAGAAAGCCAAGAGTTGATTCTGAAAATTATGAATTCTTATGACCAGATGTAATGCTGAAATGCTTAACTGCATTTCAACAGCTGCTTTCATATTTGTGTATTTCATAATTTTACAAGTTAATGTGTACATTTTCCCAGTAATTAAGAAAGTTTTATTTAAACTATAAAAGTGCTGTAGTTTATCCCCAGCTGGCAACTCAGCCCCACACAGCTGACTCCCCCCTGGTGGAATTCGGGAGAGAATTGGAAAAGTGAGAGAATTTGTGGGCTGAGACAGAGACAGCCTAGGGAAAGCAAAAGCTGCACATGCAAGCAAAACAAGGGATTCGCCTGATTCCCCTGGGAAGTCAGGTGTTCAGCTGTCCCCAGGAAAGCAGGGCTACAACATGTGTGGCTTGGGAAGACACTCTGAATGTCCTCCCTTCTCCTAACTCCTTCTTTCCCCAGTTCTATGTATTGGGCATGATGGCTGTGGGATGGAATATCCCTGTGGTCAGTTGGGGTCATCTGTTCTGGCTTGTCTCCTCCCAGCCTTGCCTCTTGTGCACCCCCAACCTTCTCACTGGTGGGGTGGGATGAGGAGCAGGAAAAGGTCTCGACCCTTCGGAAGCACTTCTCAGCGATAATGAAAACAACTGTGTGTTATCAACACTGTTTCCAGCACAAAATCAACACCTAGCCCCCTGCTTGCCACTCTGAAGAAAATTAACGCTATCCCAGCCAAAACCAGCACAAAAAGAAATAGGAACTTGTAAAAATTATTTCAATCACTATTAATTAACATTATTTTTCTTCCAGTAAAAGTGTGAACTGTTTTCTGTTATTGACAGTCTTTGCTTTCATTAAGATTACTTGTTCTATGAGAAAGTGTCCTATGAAGCAGAGATGGATTATTATTTTGTGTGTGTTTGACAGATCTGATTTGTAGCCAAATCAAGTAGAAACCTTTATCTTGCTTTCATCAGTGAGTGTGTTAAACACTTTTTGATTAGATGAAAGGAAATGCTATACCAAACAAGGCCCTGAATGCTTAGTTACAACTGAATGTTTCACCAGAAGAAAGAACACTTCAGGTTATGACTGAAACTCGCCTTTCCTTATCGCGAGTGCTGTGCCGCAGAGATCACCAAAACTGGAATGGTGGGAGTAGGAAATAGATATGGCTGAACTGTATTGTATTCAGGGCTTTTCTTTCCTAGTGAGGCTAATCTGATAAAGGAAGTCAGCTTGCTTTTCCTAATTCTTATAACCTGCTATTAAAAGTATGTCCTTAGGGAGCCAGTTTTTCAGGATAGCACTGCTGGAGTCACCCTTTTTATCCTTTTTGGATTTTGGATGCCATGGTGGGTACTAAGGCATACTGTAGGAGATTTTTTTAATGTTTGTTTTTCTTCAGGGGAAGGTGGCAATTGGATTGTCACACAGGCAGGTCAGAGAAATGAAATCAGGCTGTTTCTTTGATGTGCTCTGTGCTGAGACTGTTCTCCTTTCATTGTCTTGGAGACATGGTAGAGATGATCACATCCTAACTGTGCTGGAAGAAATGGTCAGCTGAGGAATTCTTGAAGAATTCAGTTTGAGAACATAAAATTTTTACTTGATTTTGATAACATTTTGTATGATAATAGAGAGTTTTGTAGACAAGTGAAACTTCTGAAATCAGTAATCTTTGCACTTTTCAAATCTGATTTCTAATTTCAAAAGAACTCGCTTTAAAAGAAAATGTTGCTTGAGAAGTATAGTGTTTTTTGCAGTGGAAAGTGCATTGCAGAAAAACTGTCTCAAATCATACTTTCTGTTTATCTGATCAGAATATCTTTGTTTAAAAGGATACATACAGTTTTTAAAAAAAATAATTATCTTTCTTAAAGACTTAATTGCCTTGTGGTACTATGGGTTCAATGTTTTTCAAGATTCTCCATGAATGTTTTTTTGTGTGTGTGAATTTTTAGATCTGTGCTTGCATGAACACACATTCACAAAAATCACACCTTTTACTATCCTCTGAATATTCAAAATAATTATAACTACAGTGACCTAAATATATTAAGAAATGTAAAACATCATCATGCTACATTTTTATTTCTTCATTAAAGATTTTAAATGCTGGATAGGCACCTGATTAAGATATGGTTTGATAGTTTAAATTGTTAGAGTTGAAAGATTTCCTAATCTTATTTCTCCTATCAACTTAATACAATCTAGTCAGCCATAGGAAGAGTTAGCATGAGAGGGGTTTGGAAAGATTTCTTCAGAAAAGAGATCTTCTCTGGCTGGAAAAGGAAATGTGTGAGATGCTCTAGGGTATGTTTTCTTTTTGAAGGAGCTCGGCTGTATCCACCTCATCTTTTCTTTCTTTTGCGCTTTGTACTTGCGTCAGTGTTTTGTCTTTACTCATACAGGAAGGACTGCTGCCCTCCTCTCGGAGGCCCATGTTATCACAGAATCTCTTTCCACTGAAGTGATTCACAAAGTTCCTACTGACTTCAGCACTGCAGGGCCAAACTGCTGGAGGGGTGTACATCTGCACCATCAGGCTGTGCTGGGCTCTAGGGTGGTGGTTTCCATCCCGTGTACTAATGTGTTTTCCTTCTGATTAGATCAGGTTGTGAATTCCTGGTATTGTCAGAACTGTAGTGTTCTGTAGAGCAGTTAAGTTCTTGTGACACTGTTCTCAAACTGGGGAGAAGTTCCAATACTGATGATTTCAGCATTGTTTTTTGTACAGCATGCCATGTTTTGCATGTAAGGAATTTTCTGGATTGTTTTGAATAAAATACTGACTTCTTTGCTGCTTAGTGATGCTTGTTTATTCTTTGGGTTATAACAAAAATAAGTTATTATTTCCCATTCTGGAATGTTCCTCATTTTTGTGTTTGTCTGTGGTGAACAAGTTAATGTGTTACAGTAAAAAAGAAAAGAAGACGTCTCGGGGAAAAATATTTAATAAAAGGTGATGCTCAGCTTTTAAACCTTTCAGGGATATCCTCATGAGATGGAACAAAAGGAGATGTTACCCAAAATAGGATATTAGTGAAATACACCTCCCCTTTGACACTAGGAAATAATTTTTATTGTTCTTCATTATCATTAGTGGTAGTGACTGCAGTAGCTTTCATGTATTTGTCTTCCATATGAATCACATATTTAAATGTTGCAATGCCATTCAAGAGGAAAGCTCAAGAACAACAGTGGGTCAGGTGGATTAATTTTCCTTGATTTAAAAGTCTACAGTTAAACATTTAAATATATTTTTTTCCCTTTGAGTCCCTTTATATCCAGTGGAAAGAAATACAGAGCCTCACAGGGCCATTTATATGTCTTGTGCTAGATAGGTATCTTAGAATGAGCTGAATCAGCCTGCCAAGGTGCCTAATTAATTTCCCTTGACTACAGAGGAAGCTCAAGGTGACTGACTGGCAGTTAACCTCAAATACTGAAACAGAGCATGTGACTTCCACTCTCATAGATGGAGATAAGTATCTTTAAAAAGCTTAAATGTACTGAGAGAGAAAGAAATCCTTTCTAAAAATACTAGAGGGTAAAAAAAATATGGATCAGATAAGACAACAGTGACTCTTACTTGATAATGCCATAAGATACTGGATTTTAAAAGTAGTCACGGAGAAGGATAAAAAGCAAGTGGAGCAGTTTACTCTTCTTATCCTCAAAGCTGTTTGAAGTTGTCTATCTGTTGGTTTTAGAGATCAAGATCAGAGAGGTAGCATTGGAAACTTGCTTGCCCACACAAGGTAAGTTCCCTCCCAATCCTAAAACCAAGGGAAAGGAGGTAAAATACTAGTGTTGAGGTGCTATCTTAATTAATTTTGAGTTCATAGAATAGCTATAAAACTATAATGACTGTAGTTAGGACTGGGGCACAGGAAAGCAGAAGCATGTGGGCTTGGTTTGTTGGCAGGTTACAGGAACCACGTGTTTATTGTAGTTCACTGTCATGTTAAGGTGGTGTTCTCAGATGTGCTGGAGTCCTTGGGCTGCGGTATCTCCAGAGGGGATGATTCAGCAGCAGGAGGAACTGGTGGGCATGGATGACTGCTGAATCCTGCCAGAGTGCTGCCTGGCTTTGAGGGCTGATTTCCTAAGAGCCACAAGGCTAGGAGCTGGGAGGGTTGTAAAGGATAAATGATCAAAGGGAAAGATTAGATATGGGGATCAAAGTGCCTTTGGTTTCACAAAGCAGGAGATTCAGACTTCAGTGGGTTTCTAGGTCTGTAAAGCTGGCAGGTCTAGAACAAGGCCCGGAGTGCAAAGGCCTAGTGGTATTTGGTAGCTCTAATAGAAATCTGCCTTAAGTGGAACAGGTTTGCCATTGTGTCTAGCAGCAGAAAAAAAGTCAAAAGCTTCCTGACTTAAGATGCTGGCTGTGCCACTTGAGGACAGCAGATTATACTGATCCTGTTTGTGCATTGGCACTGGGCCTGTAGTGCCAGTGTGGGGCAGGCAGCACGGGTGTTCCCAACATCAGGAATGTGTGAGCCTGATTTAAAACAGCCAAGTCCTCTGACAATACATCCTACACCCTAAACTGTTCATAAGGCTAACTTACCATGGATCAGAGATTCAAACTAATCCACAGATCTTCACAGAAACCACTGTCTGGTGTAGATACTGGTTCTCATCCTGCCTGTGGTGGGTGGATCCTCCAAGCCCTGCCACAGGACAGGGGCTTGAATTGAGTTAGGGCTGGGGCTTGGGGTGTGGTTGTGGAGTTGGAGGACTGGCAGTGTCTCTGGATGGAAAGGTGATCTGGCGTGTGTGGGCAGGACAGACTGCTGAAGTGAGGGTGGGGGACTGCCAGTCACAGAACTGGCAGGGTGGGATGGAGTTTGAGAGATGCAAGTTTGGTATGAGAAATTTTTGAATCAGTAAATTTCTGTGAACACAGAGAACTAGGGAAGGTGGATGCAGATGTGAAAGGCCTTTCTGAGGGAATGTGGATCTCTGGGGGTTGGGAATATACGGGAGATATTAATGTGCGAGAAAGGAAGCCCTTTTGTATCTATGGAAACCACTCATAATACCTAGCAAGAAAATAACCTTTTAACCTCCATGTGGCAAATTAAGGCTCTTCAAACTTGTAGCCTTATTTTAGGAGACTTGTTATGCTCAGGGAGGCCAAGGAATGTAGTTCAGTAATGTGTTTGTGGTCAGCACTGGAGGAAGGTGCTAAACCTGAGCAGGACCGTGGGGCAGGTGAGGGAGATGTGATATTACTGTCACCCTAAAAAAAGGCACACTTGCCCAGTCCTTCAGCCCAACTGCTCCTGAACACTTGTGTGTTTGCAAATAGACAGCAGAAGCACTCTTATTTTGCCTTTGTGCACTGCCATGGAGCTGTGGCAGGCAATTCCAGTATTGCTCAGAGGACTTTGTGGGCTGTTTGGGAATCGTGAGTTCATTAGTGAGGGAGTTCATGTTGATGATATGGTCTGTGAGTCCACTACTGACACGTTGTGAATGCTGGAGGCAGGAAGAATACCTCTGGCTTATCATATGTGTTTGCTAAGGAAAGCTACTTAAGATGGTCTATTCTTGCTTAAAGCTCTTTCAGACCACATGTATTTCTCATCAGTAATGATGGTAAAGAGTAATAAAAGCATATTAATGAAATAATTTTAAAAATAGTAAGCAATTATTTAAATACACACTGTATATAATTAATTCTGTCATTGCATACAGTACCAGTAATATTGGTGTGCTGCTCTGGGCCAGCTGCAGAGGTTTGGTCCCATATTGGTACATGTGGTGTTACCTGCTGGTGGCAGTCCTACCTTCCTGCTCTGCCAGGTGCTATTTCCTGTTTTGGGAAGTATGGTGAGTCTGTTCTATTTGTTGGCCACTGGTAAGCAACAGGCCATAGTTAGGTGGTTTAATTGCAAGGAATTCAGGCAGATCTTTATCTGTAGCTGCAGTGGGAGCTTGAGTAATACTGTTCTCCAGCTTAACTGGTGAAAAGTGGCTGCTGCTGCAAATATTTGTGTAGAGATTTAACTTCACTTTCTGTATGTATCAAGGCAAATAAGCTCTACTGCTCCCCTGTTAAAGGAATATATAAAGAATTTTTGTGGCTCTGTGTCAGTGCTCTTGGGGACAGTTTTGAAGACAGCTGCTTCTTGCTGATGGTGATCATGCTGTGGCGTTTCAGAAACTTACAGGACAAAGTATGTTTTGGCAGTAGCTGAGAGCAAAGCATTCCAAGATGGGAGGCTTGTTAAGGCGAGGAGTTGGCACTGAATGGCAGACTCATGTAAACATCTGAGATCAAGCAGAATATTTCCATTTAATTGTGATCCCCAAAATTACTTTGGTCGGTACAACTGCTTAAACATATCAACATAAGGCTCAAGATTTTCATTACAATGTAGCATTCATATGAAAACACTTTAAGCAGCATAACATGCTTAATATTTGACAAAACATCCCCCAAATATCTCTACAGAATTATTCTGATACACAGTATTTCTGGAACAAGATCTAACCCTTACAACACAAAACACAAAAACTCCTTTTTGTCAGTGGTTAACAGCTGGTTTTGGTGATGTGTTTGTCATTAGAACTCTAGCAACAAATGCTTTTCAAGGTGTTCAAGACTGAGATATAGTTCTATATAATCTATACTTTAAATGAAGATTCTGCTTCCATGGTTTCATACATTTATTTGATGGAGTATCAGATTACACAGTCATAAAATTCTATTTACTATTTAAAGTAAAATGATAAATGTTATGAAAAAAAAACTTTATTACATCGGTGATGCTTTAACTAAAGTGAATATTAAGACTATTAACCAGGAGTTGAAAGTTTTAGGCCCTGATATTGAAAGCACTTCTATATGTCCTTAACTTTACACGTAAGGAGTCTCCCTGGCAGCAGAGGGACCACTCTGATGGGCAACGTTAAGTGTGTGCCTATGGTGTGCGGGCTGTGCGCCAAAGTACTCGGAGAGGTGCGCATGTGTTACACAGAAAAACATTCTCAGAACATAAATAAAATCTGATTTTTTAGTATATACATATACTGAAAACTAATATTCTTAACTGAAAGGATGTGTTTTCTTTTTCTCTCTTAAAAAGGCATATATTCCCATTTCACTCAGAAAGTGCTTATGTATTCTCAGCTCAAGAATTACCTCATCAGCTGTGAATCTAGCATGGACAACAAATTTAAGCCAAGAATGCCTTATCAGCAGGAAATACTGAGGGAAGAGAAGGCCGGCAATCATTTCTATATACCTTGTATTAATAACAAACCTTCTCATAGAGAAGAATACACTTTTAAATATTTTCAATCCTGATATATATACAATGATAAAAATTCACATTTTCATGCTTTAGTGAGACACTTTAAAATCCTACTGCAGGCAGCTCTCAGAGTAGCTGTGTCCAGTTCCTAGCAGCTGCCTCATACTCATCTCTAATACCAGAAGCTTAAACTCTTGATAGCTGAGCAGCCACAGGGAGGGAGCAAAACCAATTCTACCAGACTGGGAAAGGGAAAGAAAAAAAGAAGAAAGCAAGTGATGGGGTCTTTCTGTTTCCAGAGATGCAGTAGCTCTCCTGTGTCCCACAACAAGACAAGGCAGTTCATCTTTCCAGTCCCATCAGACCTGCTCTGTACCATTTCTGATGGCAGGGCCCAAGTGCAATGTCTGTTCCACACAGTCCTCAGTAGTCTAAAGGAAACGTACCCATCACAGCGAGAGAAAAATAGCCCTTTGAAGCACAGCTGAACCCCTCTTCCCATTAATAGGCAGAACACCTATCTATTGCACCAGTTTTTCCAATGTACCAGGAAGTATCCCCAGGGTTGATGCCTTTCATGGCTATCTATATGCACTTTTCTGACAAATTCAATGTCTCTGTGGGGAAGGTGACCTGGAGAGGGCCACTCTTAGACGCAGAGCTGGCCCCGCCACCAGAGCTGATCTCGTTCACCAGGAAGGCGCTCTCGGAGTCCTGTCCCTGTGAGGAGTCCGAGGTGTCGGAGCTCCGCAGTGTCCGTACTGACGTGGTGTCGGACTGCGCCGGGCTGGCGCTGGGGCCTGGGAGCAGCACGCGGCCCCCGACACTGCTCTCGCTCAGCTCTGGAGGGTACAGCAGCGTTTGGGAGGTGCTGCTGATCTCCCTCAGCTCGCGGGAGATGAAGGAGGGTGACTGACTGGACATGGCAGAGGAGGTCCTGCGCCCATCCACGCAGTTGAAGTTGGCCCCCGAGTGCTGCCTCCGAGCCCCTCCAATGCGGCAGAAGAGGCATTTGATCTTCTCGATGGCTTTGCTAAGCACAGTCTTGCGGAGGAGGATGTAGATCCACGGGTCCAAGATGGGGTTCACCGAGGCAATGCGGATGGCTTGCAGGTCAGGGTTTTGCCTGACATCTTGCACCGACTCCGGCTGGTACAGCTGGTTCACGAAGACACGGACCTACCCAAGGAGATGGAGGAAAAGAAAGACACAATTACAAAATTGCATCGGGAGAGAAAAGCTTGCACTTTAAACCAGAGATCTAGATTTGTGGATGTAAGCTAAGAGAGAAGAGGAGGCTGGCAAAGTTAGGCACCTCAGATTGGCAGCCATCAATTCGTTTTTGGAAACAGAAAAAAATATCAGATGAAAATTGTAACACCTTTGTTACTTGTAGAAAATGACTGGCTTTCTTCTCTTTCTTTTACCTCATTATTAATCCCTGAACCTCCAAGTTTTGGCTGGTGTCTTTGAAAATTCCCAAGAACAAAGATATAGACCTGTATCCTGCTTCCTTGGTATACCTCAAGTCTCATGCAACCTGCAAAGAGGTAACTGACTGGGGAGACCTGATCAGTTCCTCTAGCAAAGGTCTAATAATCACTTAGAAATGAAATGAAACACGCATGATGATCCAAGTACATGAGACTCTGTAAGCAAGTCCAGAGTTGTCAATTCCCAAGTTTAGAAATGTATTTTCCTGGCACCTATCCTTACTGGAACTGTTTATATAACCGCAAATGTTTGCTTGCTGCAGCATGGTTTAGAAAAACAGAAGGGTAAAAAAAAGAAAAAAGGGGAAAAAAACCCAAAAAGACAGGTTGCCCAGCTAGGAGATTTTTAACAGGCCAAGATAATGAGATTATTTCAGCACTGGACTAGAGTACTCTCTTCTCCTATATGAGCCAGCAATTTGGTTTTACATACAAAAATACTAATGAAGTGGTCAAGAGTTTAACATGTCAAAGGTGATGTGTGAAGTGACTATTTAATTAGTGATTCTAGTTTATCCTGCATAAATTTTAAAACTGAAAGGCCCTGTCTTCTTCATAGAAATGTATTCAGCTTATTCTTTTATTTTTAAGCTGGTCTCTCTCCTTGTTTAGAAGCCAGTTTTGTAAATGCTACTGTGAATGAGGCACAGTCCAATTCTTGGATATCATCTTTCCAGTTCCACAATGGCATCACAGGAGTTTGTTGTGTTGATTAGTCTCAAATAGCTCTTCTGCATTTTTGCAAGACCTAAGCAGTGTCCAGTTAAGAGACAGGCTTAGGAAAGCCACTGAAAAGTGGATCATGGAAGATTCTATTTTCTTCAGATTCCTTAAGTTAAGTCAAAATAGATCCCTTAATTATATTTTTATCTAATACAGTAAAAATCTACTAGCAAAATTAAGACTTTTTAGAATCTCATCCTTAGCTCCTGAAATGAATCAAGGCCTGCCTAGCTGTGAGGTTACAGACATGGAGGCAAGCAAGCATTTAAATATATGAGCCAAATTAGGACAGCCCTTATAAGTACTATTTTTAGAAGTTCTGCATGTGACGCCTTCCAAGTCTGGTGAAAAATTTAACAACTCTTGAGAAATTTTCTTGCAGGAGGGCAGTGTGGTGGCATTCAACCTCATCAGTATTCAGAGATAGAATGTTCTCCAAAGCTATCAATGATATGTTTAGTATAATGCAGAGTCCCTCTGTGGAAGCCCTGTGCCTGCAGTCTCTCTCAAATGGTCTGTCACATTGATGATTGACTGTATTTTCTTTCTCAGTACTTTTCTCTAGGTTTATGGGTAACCTAGTGAACTCAAGATATGGGAAAATCTTGAATTTATAAAGCAATATAGTAATGCCAGTTTTATCCAGAGTAACCTTCCTAATGATTTATAATACTGCAGATGTCTTTCTGACCACTAATTTCTTGGCCTTATTTATCTGTTAGGCCAAACATGCCATTCAGGTGCTTCAAAGAGTATTCCTATGCATGATGAACTTATTTCTATGGCTTTTAAAAAAAAAATTTTGTTAAGAATCTTTCCTTTATCTTTAATATTTTGCTTTATTTTAAACTACTTTAGACATAAATTAATCATTATTAATTTCATTTATAAATAATTTCATTATAAGTTTATGTATAAGATTTTAATTTTACTATTTTATAATTTTGATTTTTTTGTTCTGTAAGCAACTTTCCCTATTTATGCTATGTAAATAAAGGACTCCTAAAAAAATGATTGATAAATAAACTGCTGCTCCTGGGCACGGCGCTAGATGGCGTGGCTGCCCCGCGGTGGGTGTGGATCTATGTGTAATATGTGTGTATGTATAATGTGTATATATGTTTAAGGTGTACATATGTATGTGTGTACGTGCATAACGTGTATATATGTGCCACATGTATGTGTATATGTGCAATATGTACGTGTGTAAGTGTATAATGTGTATATATGTTTAAGGTGTATGTGTACATATGTATAATAGATATGTGTACATTTGTGTAATGTGTAGACATGTATAATGTGTACGTGTATATATGTACCATATGTATGTGTATATGTGCAATATGAATGTGGGTGTGGGTATGTGTATGATGTGTGTAACAAAGCCACCCAGACCACACAAGGCACACTTTGAAGACAGCTGAAGAAATGCACAGCTCAACTAGGAGACCTGGCTTGCCTTTTTTTTTTTTTTTTTTTTAAACTCAGAGCTATAGTTACACGTCAGTGATTTAATAGTCGGATTGTTCTTTTGATAAGCAGCACGTGAAATTGAGGTACCTCTTCCACCTCCTTCTGCTACCTGCCAGACTTTACAGAAAGGTGAAAATGTCTCCAAGTGTTCACTCTGTGGCTGAAAAGAATAGCTGAAAAGGACTATTGCTAATGGTACAGCACAGCCTGTTTTATGCTATCTCTGCGTGCTTTATTTCCTTTTGACAGCTATGCAGCATGTAGAAGTTAACGATTCACAGAGTGGACCTAGTCAGTGAAAACTGTACAAAACTGTTTCTACTTCCCAGAAGAGTCCCATAGAAAAGCTCCCCAGATTGTCAGAATTTAGCAATTCAGACTGATTGCTGGCTTACATTAATCACAATAGGGTAAAAATTTATCCATGTAGGAATCTAAGTTCTAGCCTTCTTTACTTACTGGTGAAACAAAGTTTAGTAACATATCACTTAAAATAACGGCAAGAGATGTACCCTGTTTCGGCTACGAGTCCTCTGCTGCAGGAGGTAACACGATAAAAAGATATTGCCTGTCATCTTCTAAGCAAGTGCCAAGTGGAATCCAGTACTAAATTAGTTATCTAACCCGATGCTTGGATTTGTGCAATTTGAAATCCTAATTAAAGAAGGAAACAAACTAGAACAATTTGGATCTCTAAAAAATAGAGTTTGTATGTTAGATCCGCAGTTGTGGAATCCAGACAATATATCTTAAAAACACTAGCAGTTTATTTGCAATTAAGAAGTACACAGCTCTAAGGTACGTCAAGTTTATGCTCAAGACAGGCCCTTGTAGGATCAGAGTCCTTGTGCTGTTTGCGCTTGCCTTTTTACAAACTACAGATGCAAGTCATGATTTCTAATCCTGTGAAGCATTATAAACTGACTTTTACAGTTACAGTCACACTTATAATTGTTTCCACAGTTTCCACCTGCCCTCAAAATCTCCCCACATGCTGATATGATAAATTTAAAAAACATATGGTAGTAAGCAGGAACAAGTTTTTCAGCTCCACAAGCCAAAAACCTTTGCCCTTCAAGGTCTTACTGTCTGCTTGGTGACTACTCCACTGCCAGAAAGTCATGTCTGACACCTTGCAGTTGGCTGTGGACAGTCTCTGATATTAAAAAGCTGAAACCAGCCAAGCTGATAGAAAATCCAATTTTAGATCAATTAAACATCAAGTTAGAAACTCCTGATCATTTCATGCAATCAACAAGATGTATGCCCTGAAACATTACCATAATTTAACAACAATGTTCAGTGGTCACAATGAGAAAAAGATCACACAGTTAAAATTTGTAAGAGTATGTGACAGACTGCTGGAGTGAATTACAGACTTTGAGTAATGTGTGCCTATTTACTCTTGAAACAGCTTGGTGATTTTAGACAGGCCAGATAAAAATTTCTATTCTCGTCTTGACAAAATCCCTCCTCACATAATTTATTCCCTACATTTTACACTATGCAATTCTAATGGCTAAAAAACCCCAAGTATTTTAAGAGATGACATAACCCAATGGAGTAGAGATAAAAGTCAGCACGTAAGTTATGTATTTTTCTTATTTAAGTTTTTAAACAATTGTCAGATTCATGTCTTTCACACTGTTTTCTGCACCTTGAGAACACACCAGTGTATATAAAAAGTTTCCTTTCACGGTTTTAATCTTTTCTTTCCTTGATATATTTGACCAGCCTTCAGTTCTGTCAAGTTCATTCAGGATTTTGCAACCAAACATAATTTTGTTACACCACTTGCTACTTTAAAATTTTGCTGATTTTATGAAAAACCACTAAAACTCTAAACAACCCTTTTTGTAAATCATGTGCTGAAGCATCTCATTATTAAAAACTGCTGTTATCTGTGACTCAGTTATTTCAGAGCTGCTTAATATTTCAAGTCTTGAATTTTTTTCTGTCAAATCGTAAGTGGATCCTGTTGAACTGACCCCATCTGATATCTTATTATCTTGTGGAAGTGTTTGTTCTAAAATGTTAGAGGTTTGTGTCTCTTTCAGAAGTTGCTTTTCTTTAAGTGATGGTTTATTGATCTGAAATCATCAGTGGGAAGTCAGCTCATCAAGAGAAAACTTCAGTCACAAAGCAGCCCCTGAGCCTGCTTCATGTGTCTGAATCATGCTGGCACCACCACCTCACCACTTTTATGGTTCTGGATGACTGCTAGGCTGACCTGTTACAGGTGAGCGCCTCACTCGGTGAGGACTCCCTAAAACTCCTCCGAGTCATGAAAATTTAAGTCCATGTATTAGTAATCTACCTACTTCTGCTAGTGGCTCTTTCTAGGGATTTATAGCATAAAGGTGTCACTTCTCTGAGTTTCCCCCATTCTTAATCTCAGTGTTGATGCATCCAGAGGGCTTAACACAGCAGCATACATGGCAGTTCATCATGGCACAAAGCAGCAAATGTGGCTGTGGCTTACTCCCACAGGAGGCAGAAGACTTTAAAAAGCTACTTAACAATGAAGAAATTTAACCACACTGCACACTGTGATGATGTATATATAAGTGGTTATTTGGGTTTGTTTTTTTAGAAAAAGGTTCCTTTTATTTTTAGTCATCCATCTAAATGGACTGAGAGTCTCTTACATCATTTTAGATAGAGAAAATATGTACTGCTTTAGCAGGTAAAAGCTAACTTATGTGAACATTCCCAAGGTAACACTCTGCCTTTGTATGAAGTGAAATCAAGGTCTGGGAGAGCTGTACAACTTTATCACCTGCACCTTCGCATATTTCTGCTATATGCAAGTTTTTCACTAGCTACTGTTTAAATAATAAACCTTTTGCCCCACCCAGGTTCATTAATGTTAACTCTCAACAATCCAGTTCCCTTTCTGGTAAACCCAACCCTCCCTCTTGGTCCCCCCCCCCCCTTTTTTTTTTTTTAATATTAGGTAAAAGACTGCCTAGGTTCAAATGAATATAAACTATTTCATTTTGCTTTCACACTCAGACTTCTCAGCATTCCTCTAGCTGCTTTGCTACAGGATAAAGCTTGGCTTGTTTTCTGAAATTGCTTAAGTCCATCACATCATGACACTGTATTTAATTTAGAGAACCCGTTCTCTACATTTACCAGCATCTCTTTTGAAAATGCAATATTGTTCTTTTGTGAAGTAGCTGTTTTGATACTAGATTAATCAAATCGAGTACTGTCACCCCTCAGTACTTGTCGGGGTTTTGGCCACCTGGTGCATCCCAGTGCAACAAGTCAGTTTACCCCTGCCGTTTCTGGAGCTGGACTGCAGGGCAGGCTGGCACAGTTCTTCTGTCTAAGGCATGTGCTCCTCCCAGAGACACCCTGTGCGCAGCTTAGACAGCACCTCTCGACCTCCTTCGGATGTCAGGCAATGAATACACGGCACCGTGGCTGGTCGTGCCTCGGCACCACACAAAGTGACAACACCGAAAGACAGGAGATGGCCTCTGGTAACGGCAGGGACCCTGGTGCTGCAGCACAGCCACACTTCACTAGCTCCCGTTTATGTCAGTAATGTGGCAGCCCTGGCCCAACCCTTGTGATTACAGCTCCTCTGAGTGGGGGGGGACAGACTCACCGACAGCTGAGTCCTGTTCACATGCACTTCTCTAAACTTCCTTACAGGGATATACACCTGCCTCTCCAGCTGGCCAGATCTATTTGACATACATTGCACTCCCTCTCTATGACAGAGAGATCATCCTACTGACGAGAAACCTCCTTAAAAAAGTCCTTCTAAAAGCACCTTCTGTCTCACAGCCACTGCTTGAGTCCCTACACAGTGTTTTGGAAGATGGCAAATAAGGCAAGCCAACTATTTGTTTAATGTCTCTGAGCCAGAGTAGAACAGGATTTTGACAAGCTTTATTATGGCAGTTGGCAAGCAAGAACTGAGCCTCTAGCTGGTGGATCTGGGGTTTTTTTGTCTTTCCTGAGGATAAGGTGGAGAACAGAAAAAAGTGGATCCTGTGTGTTCAGTTCAATGACACTAACTGTATCAGCCATTTCAGAAAATGAGCAAATGGTTAGTTGTAATGTTGTTTGACGTTTCAGCATGATCTCAAGATTTATGTGGGCCAGATTCTTCTAATGCTCATTTCACTGAGCAACACACTGACAGGTGGTTCCACTGAGTTCACTCCTCCCACTGTGTGGGGATCTTCTGGAAGGATGCCTGTGTGGGATCTACCCCAGAGATAGTGCATGAATACCTGAGGAGTGGAAGCTTAGCTCAGGTTTTGGTTGTGAAGAACTCTGTATGTTGCTAGTGCCACGTGAACACAACCCTGTCCTCCTTTTGCACATCAGGGACTGTTGCACCCTTCAGCAACAGCATGCACATTTTTAAAACACACTAAACAGCCAGAAATGCAGGCCAGATCCAAACTTCACTTATCACAAATTAATTTTACAGGTGAACTTTAAAGTGCACTTAGCTCTCAGTAGGACTTTGCTACGTGGATTCCAGTTGAACAATTATTGAGAATTTTTGGTGCTCTATTTTAACTAAGCAAAGAAGTCTAGGTCTTGGGATAAGCAGGTTTCTTTTTGTGGAAATGTAAATCTACTAACTTTCTCCTACCATGCATGTATGCTAACAGCCTTTGAATTATTTCAACAGTTTGTGACACCAACTATAGGTGCCACAAGTAAGCACCTATTCCAACAGGAATCTGTTTGACAAACACAGACTAGGAGGAGAAAAGACTCTGCAGTAGGGGTGATGGAACAGAAGAAAGGCTGCATGATGTTACTCACCACCAGAGGAATGGAGCAGATGACCACGACCAGGGAAGTGGCAATGAGCAGAATAACCATCTGGATTTCTGCTCCAGCCATCCGACGGAAACTCCGGCGTCTGCGAAAGTCAGATAAACGGCTGGAGGTGGTGTCTGTCCCCAAGGACGTGCGTCGCATGAACTGTCGGTGCATGCGAATGAGGGCCACGCACACCAGGATGTTGCAGATCACGGTCACCAGGATCAGGAAGGAGCTGAAGCCCGCGTACATATAGGAATATGCTGCATGGGTGGACACGTTTGTTCGCCAGTCTATGAAACACCAAGTGCAAGGGTACTGCAAAGTAGATTTGCCGAGCCCCATGCTGGGGAGGGCGCAGAACAGCACGTTGGAAGCGTAGATGGCAAAGAGCGTGAGCCCTGCCAGCTTCTTGTCTACGTAATGGTTGTAGAAATAGGCATGGTTGATGGCCAGGTACCTCTCTATAGACATGGCACAGATAATGCTGAGGCCAGACAGCCCAAAGAAGAGGAGGATGAAGGAGCTGTACTCACACAGTGCAGCTCCTCCTGGCCATTGGTTCTGCAGGTAAGTGGCAATTGTGACTGGACTCACCAGGCAGGTCCCCAAGAGATCTGTGACTGCCAGTCCACAGACCAGCGTGTAGAAAGTGGTCTCCTTCTGCTCCTTCCTGGACTTGCAGAGCACCACGATGGCTATGAGGTTGCCCACCACGCCGAAGATGAACATGACAGTGGGGATGGTGGGGGGCTTCCCGCCTTCGGCCCCGCTGGCAGTCCCGTTGGCGGAGCCGTTCACAGGTGGCATGATGGTGGGGTCGAATGACATGATAACCACGCTGCAGCCGGCGAGTTGGGAGACGGCAAGATCGGGTCCGAAAAGGAAAAGCTCAGTGAGGGGAGACGGTTGTACAGTGCGAAAGTAAAAATTGAAATGGGCGAGGAGTTATTAAAAAAACCCCAAAAACAAACCAAAAATGTGGTGTATTTCAATTAAAGAAAGAAAGAAAAAAAGTCCTAAAATGGGGCCGAACCGGGGTGCCGTCTGTCAGCCACCGACCGCAGCCGGGGGAGCCGGGGCTGCCTCTTCCTGCCGCAGCGCTCCGCGCCCAGCCCGGAGGGTGATCGGGGCGGCCCGAGCCGAGCGGAGCCGCCTCACCGCCTCTCGCACCGACGCCGCGGAGGGCTCAGCGCGGCGCTGGGGCGGCGGCTCCAGGTGCCCCCGGGGGCGGCGTGAGAAGGTGCCGGAGCGCGGTGGTCGCGGCTCATCCCCCGCCGCCGGCTGGCGGTGCGGAGCTGCGCAGAGCAGTGCGGGGCGTGCGAGGTGCGGGCGCCGTCTCAGTCCCCGCGGCGCTCCCGCCGAGTTTCGCCGCGGAGGGCGGGGGCGGCCCGGGCCGCTCCGCCGCTGCTCCCCGCCCTCTCGCCCCATTGGCCGCGCCGGGCAGGGCAGGTTCCGCGGGCGGGTGCGGGCGGGGGCCGGGCGGCCGCCGGGGGCGGTGGGGGCACCTGTGCGTGCGGCGCGGCCTCCGCGGCACGGGCCCTGTGTGCTCCTCGGGCGTGGCGAGCGGGAGCGCGGGCTGCTCGCACCGAAGGGGTCGTTGAGCTGGGCTGTCGCTGCCCGGCCCGCCGTGCTCCAGCGTAGGAGCCGGGGAGGGGTCCCGCTCTCCGTGTGCCGGGCCGAGCCCGTGTCACCCCCGCGCCCCGCCGGGCTGCGATCACAGAGAGGGGCGCGGCGGGGTGACGCCGCAGGGGACGGCCCGCAGCCGATGCTCTGGCATCAGGGCAGCATGACCGGAGGGTTCCGCTGCCAAAGGGAAGATCTGTTTCTGGCCTCTGTTAGTGCGGGTACCGAGCACAGGAAGGGTGTGTGTACGTTCAAGGGATGCATTTGTATGTTTGTTCCAAGAACTTGTTCGGTCTTGACTGTGAGACGATCACGTGTGCATTGGAAGTAGGGTTACACTTGTTGGCAAAGCCCTACGATTACAGTCAGTCTTATCTGGGCTGGTGGAAGCACAGCGGTCACTTTATGCAGTGCCTGTGTGCAGCTTTCACCCAAGCGGTGATGGTGGTGATGTCGTCTCTAGTCCAGAAATGTCTACACAAGACCTGCGACCACAAGTATGCCCATGGGTGTTTCTGTGCTAGTGATCTGTGCTGTCGCTTCTGGCTCAGGAACGAAGCTTCACATTGTCATGCTGGATTTCACACCCAGATCCAGCTGGTCTATTGCCCTTTCTTGTACACTTGGTGACATTTGTGGTTATAAAGAACACAAAACCTCTGTCCCTAAGCATGACATTTATATCCTTATAAGAATCTCTTCTCTGGGACAGAGGTAAAACATATTATAAAAGTCTATTATTTGTCAGTCTTAATTACCGTCTTCCCTCTCTTTTTTTTTTTCTTTCAAGCCTATGAAAATGATGACTGTGGACTTGCTATCAGTAAAGTCATGATAACATCAGGATATACTGATGACAAAAGTACTGACAGAACAAAATATATGAGGACAAGTTTCTACTGTAGGAAAGAACAAAGAGTTTCAGTTTTCAGTACTGTGTGGGCAGACATGAAGAAAAAACCCCTGTTTTTTATTTGATCCGCTTTTTAGTGTCATTATCTAACTGCTTTGAAAACTAAAAATACAGTTTTAGGAAAAAAACTTGATTTTTAAGTAACACATACAGAGATAAACTATAGCAGTGGTGGTGATCTGGTCTGCTGAGAGAAAACAAACAGCAGTTTTCCTTACATTTTGCTGGTACTGGTGCATCTTTATTTTTTGCAAAATTAGAAAGTCATTCTGTCAGAAGTGCAGGGGTACACGTGGGAGTAGAGGTTGATCAGTTATACTTGCCTAGTTATCAGAAGCAAATTAGAAGCTCTTCAAAATAATATACAAAGTAAGTGCAGCACAAAGGTTGTTTTTCTTATCTTTTAAACAGTCTTCTGACTGTTCCAGGGAAGCTGACCCAGGTGCAGGGCAAGCTCTGAATTTGGGAGGTGTAATTGCACATGCTTTCTCAACAGTCCTTTTTCCCTACACCGAGGCTTTGCAGCTCTGGCTTTAGAGGTCATTATATGGGATTAATTTAACACAGGTGCAGCAGTATTTACTAGTATAGAAAAAGAACTACCTTGCTTCCCTGAAGCGGTGCAAAAGTTTCTCATGACTAAAGGCAGAGGAAATGATTTGTGTTTCTTTGTTGCTGCCTTTTTTTCACTTCTTTCCTCATCTGCACATCCCATCTTATGAAGTATTTTGTCCATCTCATAACAGACTGTCTTGAGAAGGTTCAGTCTGTAGCATAAGGTGCGCAGGCCCCTCTGTGGGTTTGTAGACATGAGTGTGTGTGTGAAAGAATGAATGCTATCTTTTGTTCTAGAAGGTCTGTCTTATAGTGGATACACTTGAAGAACTAATTGAAAAATGCAGAAAGTCAGGAAAATCAATGAAGAAACCGCACTTTTTTTTTTTTAAAAAAAAGGAAAAGTATACAAAAAGTATAGTTTTGAGTGTGAGGATAGTAAGATTAGTTTTGTGAAATAGTGTTAGTTCTTTAATTAGAGAATAGGATAGAAATCGAGCACACAATTGTGGGATGGGTTTCTGGGGATGTGAGCTTACTGTGTCTACCCATTGTCTAGCTTTCAGAGTTATTAGAAAAATACAGTAACTTTTGGGAGTTTCCTGTTGAACTAATGGTTTTGATATTTAGAACTCCTAGTCAAGATGAAAAGCATAATCACATGAAATCCGTAGTCTTCAGAGCAAAGCAGACACTGTGGACTGAAGTGGAACTGAAAAAATGAAGAAGTTCCACTTGTAACATGAGTTTTGTCATTCTCTCATATCAGAAATGTCACACATTGTAGCATTGAGTAACCACCAAAGAACTTCTGTTTGTGACAAAACCACTTATGTGAGAAGTTAAAATATCACGAGTTAAAAATAAAAGCTTTGAATCACACATGGGAAAAAAATCACAATTAATTTCAAAAATTCTAGATCAGGAAATATTAGGACAGTCACAATAGTTAGGATTTACTCTTAATTGCCTCAGAGTAAACTTTTTCTGATTATAGTGTTACAATTTTTAGAAGGTTAATTGTGACACACATGCGTCAACTACTATAGCTTGATCAGTCGAGATGTATAACTAACTGTGGCCATATTTCTAGCTTGGTGAAAGATTTTAATTAAAATATTTGACTTCTTGGTTTTTTTTTTACTTTTTCTTCCATGGCATATTTATTCAGCATGTCTCAGCTGCCACATGATATCCCTTATATCTCCTTTAGCTAGCTGATGGTTCCAAAAGCTTACTGCATTTCTCAGGGGCAGCTGGAACATAGCCAAATAAACTATGTAAAGGCCTTTCTGCTGTTTGTAACTGTGATTTTGATACTAAAATGCCCAAGTAAACATTTCAATTGATGGGCATTTACTGGCAGTGGTTCTGTGAGCTCCACTTCCAGAGGAGTGATGTCTTCAGCAGGGAGTGGAAGTGTGTATGCAGCCAATTTTGGAAATTTTGGACTGCTCTGAGCATGCTGCAGGTCTGAAAAACATTTTGCATGTTAAACTCCCATTACATATTTGGAGTTCAGTAAAATTCTTGACTTAAGAGTTTGTCAGCCTTTCTCCTTTCGTGGAAAATTTGGCCATGGGAAAACTTTATTGCTGCTTTTTTGCTTAATTTTCACTGTCATACTTTTGACACATAAAGTTTTTTCAGGAAAAAAAACCAACTGTTAGAGTAAACTCTGTCTGTATGCCAAAATAAAATCATTATTAATAGACAATGGAGATAGACTGAACCAAGTGTTACATAACAGTCTTTCTTAAATCAATAATTAGAAAAGAAAGATCATGCAAGGAGTAAGTTGAAAAACTGTTTCAAAGGAATTGGGGAATCTTTAACACCACTTCAACAGAAGTAGCACTGTAAGTAGGTAAAAAATTTATATTTTAAAATGTAGAATATTTTCCTGCCCTCATACTTTTGTATAAAATCATCAGAGATGGTAACAGTTTTTGGTGTTTGGTTTTTTTTGGGTTTTTTTTGGTTTTTTTTAAGGAATTCTAATTATTACTAGCATTATTACTAGGCCTTCTGGCACATTTCCTTTGTTCTTGATAACATCTTGATGAGTGGGAGCTTTCCCAGGGTGGGAAATTTTTGTGAGTGAGAGCAGTTCTGTCCCATTCCCACTCTTCTTGTTGCATGCTGCTCTAGGAGGGAGCTGCAAATGCCACTGCCAGGGGGTACAGTGGTGCCCGGCATGCAGGGCACCTCTGAACCCCTGTAGGACATTATATGTAGCACAGGTCTATAATTTACTTCACAGTCATGTGTTCCATATTAGTCAATCATGCTACTGAGGTTTGGGGTTTTTTTTGTCTATTTAAATGATGCCATTAACCTTTGTAGTACACTGGGTTTTTCCTCTGTAATAACATTTGTCACTGCGCTAGTACACAATTCTATTTTAGCAGTTTTGAAGTCTGCATTCGTTGTTAAAATACTTAAAATACTTCAATTTATTTTTTCAATCTGTTTCTTTGGAACCGTGTAGGTTAAAAAAGCTTATGCTTCAACTGTTGCTTATACTGTTTTATTTATCTATCTGTCTATCTATCTGTCTATCTATCTATCTATCTATCTATTTATTTTTAAGTTGGCAGTTTTTACTTGCCTTTCAGAGACCAACAGCAGAAATGGGAAGTTTGTAGAAGAGTACTGATAAATAGCTGACAACATATTTTCTTTTTTTTAGAGCCCTTAAAATAATTTTGACTGTTTTAGGCATTACCTGATGCCTTACATTTGGCCAGCTAAGCCAGACCCTATGCAGAAAAAATGTTATGTTATGAAAAAAAAGTCAAATTCCTCTTGGGTACAAGCTGTTACCTTCACTGAAGTAAACTAGTATTTCAGAATATATGCTGGATTAGTTGTACAGGGGCCTTAGAATATACTTTGTTAGTATTAGTAGTCGGAATTTTTTTGTCTTTTTTAAACTTTCCGTGGCTGGTGCTGTGTGCTGTTTCATTTTGTTGTGAGAAGGTACCGTGATCGACAACTGTGGTGGAAGCAGAAGCAGCCTGGCACTGCACAGGAAGCAGTTATGGGGCAGGTCCTGTTGCTGTCTAGCTGTTCTGCAGATTTTCCATGAGTGATCGTAAAACTGAAGACCCTTTCCAAGGATCCTGGCTGTAATTCTGTGACAGTATGTGTATGCCAGAAATTTCAACAAAGTAGCAGGCTTTCTCATGGTTGTTATTTTGGAGTTTTTTTCGGGTGGTGTGATACGGTTGTCAGGGTGTGATATACACCCATATTCTGTGGATTTGAAGAAAGAACCAGAACTGTGCATTTCTGTTTGAAAGTAGAAACTTTTATCAGGTGTTAAAAGCTGTGCACTAAAGGCACCTGTGGTGAAATCAGTGGACCTGTGATTTTTGCAGCTGGTTTAACAGTCATGAAAGTGGTTTAACTCATGATATGGTTTTGTGGCATTCCTTTCTCTGTCGTCATACTTGGCTTTGCTTTTTTATTCAACACCTCCACGTAAAATAAACTGTAGTTTCTCTGGAAAGTATACTGCCTATGTATAGATTGTGTTCTTTTTCTATCCTGGTGAAGTGGTCCAAGAAGACGGTCAGTAATTTTGAGGTGAAATTTGTTTTCCTCCATCAAGGTACCTGGACCATTTTGTAAAGAGGGCAGAATCCTTTAATCAGTATGTGCTGAGTCTCTGTGCTACTTTTGCAGTATGAGGGCTGGCTTGGGCATGTAATTCAACGATAGATGTGAGAAAGTTTAATAGAAGTTTCTTCTTGTACCACCCTGCCCACTGTGAGGCTGGACTTGAAGTGTTTCCAGCTGTCAGGATGGACTAGCAAGTAGTGAACTGCAATGGCTCTTTTGTTACTGGTGGAAGAACTATCTGAATAAATGCTAAGGCTGGGCTCTTTGGGAAAGATTTTTCTGGTTTTTAAATGCTTACTATTGCAGTTACTCAGAAAGAGTTTGTACACTGTGTAACTACTGTATGTGATTAACTCTTGTGTGGGGTGCATTATGTCACATTAAGTATTGAATTCTGAAAGATTACTGGATCAAGAAAAATAATGCAAACCAACAAGTTACTGAATATTTTCTGTTAATCAGCAGCTTGGTTCTTAGGAAAATCTACTAAAGGTCCTTGAAAAAAAGGCTAATTTTGTGGGAATGATTCATGTATTAGGTGAGTCAGTTATCTTTCACTAAGAGGACACTGGCTGCAAAATCACTGGAATAAGCTCCAGCTTTAGTAATTCTGCAACAAATGATGAACTGTATTTGCAGCAGAATGTTTTTAAGAAGGTCCATAAGAGGTTTTCAAGGAAATGTTTTCTTGCCTGTAAATTCTCTGTTATTCCAGCAGAGGGTAGTTTATCCTCTAGGAAGCTAGGTGTGTTGAAGGAATGATTGGGAAAGGTAACTTAATGATTCCCATTTCCTCTTGTTTTAGATAAGGCAATAAAAATTAACTTCAACTGACTGACCTCATCAGATTAACAAATATTAAAACATACTGTAAGGCTACGATATGTTCTTAGGCTGGGACTGGAAAGGGCAGCCACATTCAACAGTAGTCCAATTTCTGTCCTGCTACCAAGGGCTTCATTTGCCCTTCAGGAATTACTGCAGTTTGTTGTGCTGAGAACAGTTGTATTATCAGCCTAAGAGCTACTTCACTTTCATTTATCAGCTAGTGAAGTAGATACATGAAGCATTTTTTATTTCAAATACATAAATCACTCCACTTGAAGAGTGTTTGGCTTGTTTACTGTTGCTTAAAAGCCCTTCTTTCTGCCACTGTACCCACTGCTGCAGCAGCTGACGGCGAGGAGAATATATGTTTGCAGGTGTTTGTGCTAGTACCCACCTGCAGCTGCTCTCTGCTCTGCTCACTGGTAGGGGGTGTTGACTGGGGGATGCTCTTTCTATGGTCTCCTCTTCTGTGATACTTTATTTTAAATCAGTCATCAGGAAGTAGTCCTGAAGTAAGCTTTTGTGACTGTCAGTCCTGAGGTGCAGCAGAAACTTGAGAAAGCACGAGTGAGGGCAGTGATGACTGAATATATGAAAGGGTAGCAGAAGAGATGTGAGGATCCACAGTTGTTCTGTTGCCACGTTTCAATGGAGCCCTATTACTCAGAATTTGTTTCCTTCAAAGCAGCGTTTCAACTCCTCATGGATATTGGCCTTTTTGCCTGACTTCTAAAAAGAATGTACTAATATCTATCTTTCTATTTGTCTTAGTGAGAGGTGTAATATGGTTAACACTATGCTGCATATCTTAATCTTAAACTTCTGTATAATTTGCTCTAAAAAAAAATCATCAAGGAGTATTCCTGTAAGAAACCTGTGAATATGGTCAGTGTCAATCATGTCCACGCTTCCATGACTAGCTTGATTGATCTTGGTGTTACTTTCACTTGGAGCTTTCCCTGTGGTGTGCAGGACTTCTATTTTTTGTATTTTCGTTCTTTTTGTTTGTTTGTTTTTGTTAACACATTTGTGTCAGATAGGCATGTAATTCAAATCTAGCTGTATCCCTCTGTGTTACAGACTTTCCCTCCCCTTTTCTAGTTTTGAATTTGCTTTCAGAAATGACACGTTATTGTTTTCTATTTATAATTTTCTATTTATTGGGTAAGAAAGCCCTAACTATATCAAGGATGAATAATGTGTCTAAATTATTTATTTTGGAGCAACACAGGTATAACCAGTTAACTTGCTTCTATTTTTTAAACCAATATTCTACATGATCAAAGGAATATAGGAAAACTTTTGCATGGATCAGTAGAAGACACATCGTACTCTCTACCAATTATACAAGAAGCCTAGGCAATTAATCTCTTATTGCAGGTGCTTTGATAAGCTATTTTACTAACATGGGATGATTTCAGATCTGAATACCAATCCAAGATCCCTTTTTCTAAACACCAGACAGACAAAAGAAGGAGGGGGAACCCAGGAAAGCTTTTCTAAAGTCATACAAAAGGTTAGTGCCAGATTTGCTACTTGCCACTCCCTTGCAATCTTGTAGACTTTGCTGCCTTTCAAAGTGGAAATAAATTTGGAGGAGACAGACCCATTTGTAGTTGATTTAAGGTATTTAGTTTGTACTTTATGTTGTTTCACTGGTAAGCAGTTTGCAAAGCGCTAATGCCTGGTTAATAGAGAGTGTAAGCTTGTCATACAGATGAGGAATGCCTGTGTTAGCAATTAATATTTTTAAAATAGGCATAAGTAAACTTTGAACCACTGCACTCCATAACAACAGTATAAAGATATGTATTAGCCTAGTAATATTTTTGAGATGGTTGTAAGTGAATATTCTTATGTACTTCTCAAATTTATATATCTTATCCATTAATTCTGGCATTTGGCTATAGTACAGTTACAGACTAGAACAAAAATGAACTCCATTCTCTTTAGAAATGTAGATAGGTAATAGTTTTAAATAATACACACATTGAATTCCTGATGCTGTTTTCTTCACCAGCTGGAAAGCCTCTCACTGTCGGAAAGGCATTCAGTACGTTTGACATTAAGGGTGGGGGAATGTTTGTGTAATTATAAATGTTAGACTTGCAAATATGCCTTTGGATTGCAACAGCCTGAACTTCCACATGTCAACAGGAATTTTAACTTCACAAGATAAACCTTGGTTTATGTGTCTTGGCACCTTGCTCTTTTCTATATAATTTCAGTATGTATATTGCCGAATTGTAGCTGAATTTTACGTGTGTGCACATGAGACATTTGGATAATGTAAGTACTCTTGAAAAACATTGGGTTGCTACAGCTACTGTGTGCAGCTGTAACAGTTTTGGTATTGTGATGACAGCTGAAATCGCGCTGCAGTGAGTAATTACCTGTGATCTTACAGGCTTGTGATATCTTGTGCAGTGCTGCTGAGCCTGGTATTAATTCTAGAAAGGCTGTTGGTTGCTGAGGTCTGAACATTTTCAAGGAACTCTATGTGACTCTTTCCTAGTTATGTAGCATGAAAACTTCAATGCTTTACAATGTCTCCACAGTGCTTCACAGGTGAGTTATTTTTAATGTGGTGTTATTATTTTTTTCTTTCAGCTGAAAGAATTATTTAAGAACCTGATTCTGGATTCAGGAAGCGGAGTGGCTGCAGTTTTCATCTGATCTGAGGGGGAAGAAAGAATGGAGATTGAAGCTGCAACCATGTCACCTGAAGGATTGCACTTTAGGACTGTTTGCTTTAGTATGGTAAATGAAGTGTCTGTGTCCTTCCCATCCTTTCATAGATAAACTATCTTTTTCATTTCCTGAATCCTGGGAATGATGTCAGAAAAAATGAAAATTATAACCCAGGATATCTTAAGTATTTCTGTGGTATGAGAGTCCCCTTGAGACATGCTGACAAGAAAGAAGAAGGAAAACAATGCAAAGGAGCAGTGTTTCTTGTTGGATGATAAGGGCCTCTGGAGATCTCAAAGGTTTATGGCATCTCATTTGTAATTTCTTCCTGCATGTAAATCTGTGATATGCTTACTGCAGTAATGCTTCAGCCTCACCCACCTGAGCAAGTGCAAATATAGCAGTGTTGTGGGACACCATTTCTGACATGGCAGATCTCAAAGGAATGTGTGTGATGTATCACTCAGTTCATGGACATGTATGCCATGTGGAGAGCATTCCTGCATAATGTCCTGATGCATATTAATTAGACAAGCAAGATACTCATGTGTTGTAAATCGGATTCCTTCTTGGAAATGTACTGATTCATATCACAAGTCAAAATCTAACCCAGTTTGCCCTCTATGTCAGAAATTACAGTCTGTTTTACAAATAATCTAAACTATTTTTATATGTTCAGGCAGAGAGAATGTTTTATTTTAGTGATTAATGGTTAATCATATTAATTTTATTAGTGTGATGAGAGAAGGAATATTATCTGTAAAGGCTGTGGAAAGATGGTAGCTTTCAAGAGAACTGGTGGGGCATACAAATATGGGAGGTTTGGTGATAAGACTGCAAATGATGGAAGAGAGGAATTCAATGGGAGCAGGTGGAGAAACAGTTGGAGAAAACTTGTTTTGTAGGTGCACTTCTTTTTCTTGGAACTTCATTATTTGAATATCCTAAAGGTGGTCTTCACTCCATTTCCTCATGTCTTTCTGTTGGGTTACAGTAAATGCTCTCAGTCTGAGCTGCTCGCTCTATTGCTTTGTGTGCACCCAGAATTGTGCTGACCCCAAGTGATCGAGGTATTTTCCCCACTCTGGCAGAGACATTGTGCTTCTTGATCTCTTGTCTAAGCTGCTGGGCACTACACTCAAAAAAAAAAATCACAAAAATTGCTGCAGCTTCAAGGTTTGCTGTACCCAGGTGCTTGGTTGTGAATTTGCATCATTAAAGGTAGATGATTACGAAGCCTCTAGGAAAAGGTGAGTTACATGGCAAATCCAACAGGCTGAATGGAGAGTTGCTTGGGAGGGATCTTGAAAAGGAGGAGTGCCTTAAGCAGTGTCATTGTCTGGGACTGGTGTCCTTCAAGGCAGGCTCCCTTTCCTGAAATTAGCCATACGGCCTTTTTTGTTCAAAAACTCTTACTGCTCTGTTGCTTGCCTGCCACTCCCAACGTGTGCTATGCACTACCTCAGCAGTTAAAAGGCATCAGGCTTGCATTCAGTTCCTTTCTCTGCCTGAGGGAGCTCTAATCAGCATCTCCTATCTTCCAGGAAAGTATCCTGGCTATAAAATACTGAGGTGGGATGGTTGCAGTGTCTCCTCTTGAAGGTGTTTTGCTGTGCGTGGAATAATTAAATATTAATTGGGAGTGCGAAAGAAGATCAGTTTACTGATTAGCTCACACATCTGGGAGTAGAGAGACATGAGTTTTAAGCCCTAGCTCCAGGGAGTGCTTGTCATTGGTCCTGCAGTCTGTCTTCAGCCTGGTTTTCTGAGGATGTCCTTGATTGGAATGCCACAGTTAGGGGAAGCAGCAGAATGTGGAACTATCCATAGATATGAACAGAAGTGAAACTGATAAAAATTAAAATAGTACTAGAGATGTCAGCTCTCTTGAGCAATAGCAGCTGAGTGTGCTGATAGGCAGGTTTAACAGGGATGATGCTGAGTATCTAATTTTGGAACTTAAGCACCAAATTAAGTGTCTAAATCCTACCTCTACAGAGGTATCCTACCTATACAGATCTAACCATAAATGCTAATGCATGCTGAAAATGTAAGGTATTTTTATAGTCCTGTGCAGCCTCTTGTGCTGATATCATTGATTTGTTCCTTTTTGTATTGTATGTACCTCTCAAACCTCCTCCTTGTGTCTTTCGCTTTCACAGCTTTCCATTTCCATGCGTGCTTCAGTTTATTCTATCAAGAATCCCTCAGTTCCTTTTTGCAGGATTCCATGTCTAAAACTGCTTCTTCAAATACACTGTGCCATGTATCAAGGCTGATCGGCTTACCAGTGGTTTCTGCAGGTTGTTTTTAGCTTTCATCACTTCCTTACTGGAGTGCTTTTGATGCCATATTAACCAACTTGACTAATGTGTGGCAATGATGGTATCGATGCTCTTTCTGCTCACTTTTTTTTCCTACAGGAACTAATCAATGTATTTTATCTGAATTACTATCCTAGTTTTTGATGGTTATTTTACTGGATAGTGGTTGGTAATCTCCTTTTGAGAGATAAATGGCTCATCCAGTATCTTAGAAAAATGTATAAAGATATAAATGGTAGAAATTGTCTGTACTAATAACATTTTTATCAGTGATTTAATCTCTTCCAGTGTTTAGGGATTATGCAGTTTATAGGACTTTGTTCTATTCCTTTAATAAGTATGAACATCAAGAAAAGAAGGTGCTTTTTCCCTCCCAGTTTCATTGCTGGTTCAGAAGGAACTGGGATGCTAACTATATTTTTAAGATGTAATCTGATATATTTCTACTTGTCAAGTACTAAGCATAGAGTACTACCTTCAGTCTTCGAAGTGGTGGTGGGTGTTAAAGTTAGCACTTCACTGCAAGCTAAAGTTTTTTACCAGAACCCAGTCAAGAAGGCTAAATTGGCTGTGGTAGTTTTCTTTCACTGTCACAAGGCTTTGCTAATACCGTAGTGTGCTTTTAAGACTCTTTCAGTAGCTAAGAGAGTCCCACTTAACAGAGTATTACAGACATTTCTGTAATAAAATATGTGACATCTGTAAACTCTACTGTCTTGAAATTGTTAATACAAAAGATGATGTTGTAGACGTCAATTTTTGGAGCAGTTCCTATTCAGGAAGTTCATATGCCAGTGGCAGCTGTAGTGAATATTTTGAAAAATTTGAGTATTTTGAAAAAGTGTGTCTGTTCTTGCAGGACTTTACTGGAAATTCTCAGCATTGTGTTTTGTCTGGGGATGAGAAGAGAATGTGTTAGAACAATACTTAAGCTTTTACAAACTAAAAAACCTGCTATCAAGTGCTTTTAATCGTAACCAGAAACCTCTTCAGCTGTCTGAAATATCTAACAGCATGGCAGATTATTGAGTATTTTAGTGATAGAGAGTACTGCAGTATCCATTTTAGTAGACCAGTGTGAACTTTTAAAAATACAATTTGTTTTATCTGAAGGACACACAGATATTAGTATCATTCCATTTTAAAGAAAATGGATCACCACGACATTTTGAGAGCATTAGTAGAGGTACTTTTGACTAAGTGCTTACCCACTGATTGAAAAGCACAATGCATTTTCATTCAGCCCCAACATAAAGTATCTGTCTTTTATCTATGCAGAGACAGAGTAAGAAGCATGTATTCTTTTGATACTTTTGTTAAATGTTTGCCCTGTTAATTTAATTTTTTTAATCTGTGTCCTGCATTAAACCAACAACACTAAGTGCAACGTATGATTTTCATTCAGACTGATGAACTCAGTTACTGTACCCAAGGTGTTTAGCATTGCAATAATTTATGGCATCATAATTCAAATCTGAATTAACTGTCTCTATACTTTTTTATTCTCCATCTCCCAAATAATTTAGTATTAATGATAAAACCTGATTCTCGTTGTGAATTTACGAATAAAGCAGTTATGATGCTGGTCTTAGGGGAAAAAGTATGCAGATATGCTTGGAATTGCCCAATTAGTAATTTCTTTCTAATTTCCCTGTAGCAGGGAAGTAGTGAAAAGAGCTTTTGATATCCAGCCAAGACAGTTGCATCATAAAGGTTTTAAAATGACAAATTAAATTCCATTAATTGTGACCTGTTTCTATGAAAACCTAAGTCAAACCAGATTGAAATCATGCTGTGCTGTTCCTGGCTCGTGCTTTCAGGATATTTATGTTACCAGAATATTTGCTAACTGGTGGAACTGAAGGTATGTTGAAAATGTTATCAACTCTTGACATGATGAGATGCACAAATGGGCATTATTTTTTTTTGTCAGCTATTTTTCACTCACATTTTTGTTCTTTTTTGATCTTGAGACTATTTGTGTCTTTTTCATTTCATTCTTCACCTTTTTTTTTTTCAAGCAGCTTTATTTGATTTGAACTTTCTGATTTGTTTGTTGTCTCAGAGAGACATGAACAGTGTACAGACCTGATACAAAGTAGTATTGGGGACACTGTGTGACAACTAAAAGCTTGGAGTTTTTTGTTTCATTTTAAAACCTGACTTTTTTATAATCCTTTTTCTTATGTTGTGTGCATGTTTGTAACCCCTGAAACTGTCACTTTGGGTTAGTCCTGGAAATGGTGCAGTTTGTATACAGAGCAGAGGGGCTAAAACTAATCCAGACCATGTCTCCTGTCTTCAGATCACCAACCTTAAAGCCATTTCTGAATTCCTGTGGGGCATATGTTTTTGAGGAAGATTGCAGAGGGGCATAAAAGAAGAACTTCATCCTAAATTTACATTTAATTTCCTACATGCACTTTAATTTGGCCTCCAGAAGTTTGTTTAGCAGAATCCTTAGAGTCAACAGAACTCTTGAGCACTAATGAGATACAGAAAGATAAATACACTTCATAATAAATTCATGTTACTATCCACTCAGAACAAATTTTAAGGAGGCAAATGAAAATTAAATATTTATAAATAAAATGAACTGAATTGCAAAACAAATTTCAGTCTGTAAGAGGAAGGGGAAGCCTTCTGAAAGCTAAAATTGCTGTTACAGTAACTGGAAGGCTCAAATATTGCACAAGAGATTTAGCCTGACAGCAGATGAACAGTTTAGGGAAATGAACAGCCGAGCAGCTCTGTTTCCAGTAGAAGTAATAGACTCAGCAGATTAGTTGTGGAGATTGTAGCCTCAGCAATGGAGGGCTAGTAAGGTGTTTAATATTTTTCTGGTTTTAAGCCTTAATGATCTATGTCTGAAAAGCACGCTGAGAGATGCTGCTGACAGTTTTTAAAAAGGAAGCTCAGACTTCAGTAGAACTTGTCTTCTCAGTAGGGGTACATACTCTTGCCACTTCTCTCTGCTTTTCAGCTTGCTCTTGCTATTTAATCTTCAAATTGTTTCTGAGCCTTTGCCATGGTGGATGGATGCTGTCTTTTTGCTAAAAATAAACTTGCAGTTTGAGAAGAATTAACAGAGAATTTGCTTGATGTCCTGCTGAAACCTGCATTCCACTGAAGCTGCATTTCAGCTTTAGATGACTGAAAGGCAAATCTTTGTCTTCATAGAGATTAGATCGCAAATAAATTACCAATATGGAGATTTTCACCCAAATAATGGCCCTGTGCAGGCCTTTACAGATCTGTATTTGTTGATCTATATTGTAGGGGTCAATAAATATTATACTTTTTATGATAGTTAGCTCAGGATGAGACACTGAGAGGAAAATCATTGCTTGATTTCAGTACGGCCTCTCAGTGATGCTATGAAAGAAAGATACATTTTGAAATATCTCCTCCGTTAGGTAGCCGCACTTTTGCTTTTCAAGAATGCTTCCCTGGCAAGTCCAGCATTTCCCTCTTTTTCTCTTGAGTCAGAGGACTACCCATGTCACCATTTCCTTGGTAGTTACAAGCTTCTCCCATGAGTTTCTCTGTACTTTTGCCTCTGAGTAATGGTTTTTCTCCTACTTTTTTAAAATTTCTTCTCTTTTTTTCTCTTTCTGTCACCATACCTGCATTTGTCAGTGACTTCTGTGAACACTGACTCTTGGTTTTGCCTCATGTGTCTTGTATCTCTGATGATGTGTGCCTGCATTCTCTGTATACCGTAAACCAGGAAAAATGCCTAGTGTTTTTGTTTATTTTATCCATTTCCAGATTTGCAAGTACAGATGTGCTCCTGTTGCAATAATACTTCGTAATGTAAATATTTTCTATGTATATATTGCATATAGTACCTTTTGTTTAAAAACCAAAACTGCTGTTGGTTTTTTACACAGTTAATCCTTCCTGAATGAGATTTGAACAGATGAAGAAAAAAAGAATTTATAAGATATTTTTTACTATGAATTATTTCCTGGCATTAAAATAAGGAGACACATTCTCCCAGCAGAACAGGAGAACATACATAGAACATACAGTCCTAAACACTCAGCAATCATATTTTTTGGTTGAAGTATTTATTTTAAAATGCAATACAGTTAGAAAATTAGGTATGCCACCTGTTTGTAATGAGGAATGGACAACATCCTGGGACAGAAGTGAAAATGAACAAATTGACTGAGGTTGGGATTGTCATTCTGATTGCATAATAGTGAGTGTGTGTCAGCTGGAGGGACAGAGAGAAGAGGGAGATCAGAGGTTCATGGGAGGGTGTTACTGTGTAAGTGTGCTGACAGTTTCAGGGGCTGTATTGCTTTGAGCATGTGGGGCTAATTCAAGTGGTAAAGAGCACAGCTGTCTGAAGCAGCAATACTGAGACCCAGAGTTAAAAATTGGGTTTCAGATACATTTTTAAAAGAGGTCTTACCAAGAGCTTATTTGCTGGCAGATAGAGACTTCTTGGGCTGGAGTGAGGGGAGAGGGCCAGGGCTGAAGTCTTCTTATTCAGCGTGCCAAGAACCTTGTGCCAGCATCAGACTTGGGACACTTATGGTCCCATGGTCATCACTTTGTAAGCTCTCTGACAGAGAAGTAATTTGGTCTTTTTGTTGCTAGACTGGCTTGTTGGAATAGGTTTCAAAATGTGACTTGCACCAAGTGACAGTAACAATTTATAGGGAAATCTGAAAGGTCTGGTGCTGTCTTCTCAAGCCTTATAAGCAGCCTGGGGAGTTTTACCAAAATCGTAAGAGATACAGAACTAATGGAAATTGAAAACCCTAACACAAAGTTTTATTCTATGTACATCTATGTATCCTCATACTTAAAAAAGCAAGTCTCCTCTTTAACCTGAAATATAAAATATCCAATCTCAAAAGCTTTGAAATAGCAAATCTCAAAAGTTTTAGCACAGGAATTGCAAAAATATATGTATCAGATTATTTCCTGTGCTTTCTGATATAAGGTATTTTTATTTGTTCTAAAGATATGGAGTTATTTCCTAAAAATAATTTGTTGAGACTGTCTCATTGTGCTGAGAAACCCTGCAGCATCAGCTTTCAGGGTTCTTAACTTTATGAACTAACAGGAATAATACAAGTTTTAACAAAAAGAAAAATCATGGAACAACGTAGCAGGGATTTAGAAATTCTATGCAGTGTTCATTAAGGGCTTTTTGTCTGCAGCTCTCAGGTTCCATAACTATCAATTCTGCAGAAGCAATCCAAAGTCTTCTTAAATTGTTACTCAAAAACTTTCTAAGGTGGAACTCAGTGGCACATGAAGAAGTTTATGACTTCGGTTTTGTGAAAGTTTAAAGATGAACATAGCTGGCTGCACTAATGCAATAAAGGCAAGGACAGAAGGATCTTACATTTAGAGTCTTGCTTTGATGTTTGCATCTTCCCTGGAAAGAAATTTTGTGCAAACAATTGAATGGTGTATAAAAAAAATTTGCTCCACAAGCACCATGGGAAAAATCTTGTAACCATGCTCTGTGTAGTATAGAGAAATTTGAGATAAATAGGCAGATTTTGTCTGATTTCAGTAGTCTTACGGTGTTACGCAGATGTCTTCTGTAAGGGAAAGTCTGGAAATTCCTCCTATTTTAAACTGCAGTTTTGTCACCATTTTAGATTAAACTGAGTGTGGGCTGCTGTGCTATACTTACGGATATCTTTTTCCTGTAGGTGTTTGTTGACTCATATTGGGGTTTATGTTTCTGAAAGATTGTTGCCTGGAGTGCTTTCACCTGAATTTGGAGGTTAATTTTCCCCTTAATCTGTATCTTGATCTCACTGAATGTGATCATACAAAGGCCTTTAGGAATGTGCAGCTGAGGGAGGACGAGGTTGTTCCTTTCAGCAGCAGCCTAGCTTCAGCAGTATTTCAGGTCCCACAGAGACGTCCCCTGAGACCATGTAGAATTGTCCTCTGACAGTGGCAGTCCATCTCATCTGACCACAGAAGGAATCTTCTTAACTTGCTGAAACAATATTCTTTATCTTAAATAGTAAAAGCAAATGCGATCAATCCTGCTCCCAAAGTCTATGTTTCAGAATATTGTATTACATAAGAGAGTATTTGTGCTGGGATATGAGCAGGTACCTTTAAGAAAACAGTATTAATTTAAAAATCAATTTCCATGACATTTTCTAAACTTGATGCTCTTTTATGAGTGAAGTAATAATCTGTTTTCACTGTCCTGTCTACTGATGAGTATGACTTGTTGCTCACAACTTTATTCTATAAACTAACCCTACTGATTTAACTTAGTTGCAACAATAAACTCAATTGAATCAACTGAAAGGACTATATTTATAGAAATCTATTAAATTAATTTAATTATTTTGTATTATGTAATTTGATTTATGTTTAAAAAAACTCATGTTGCACAAAAAAAAAAAAATTATTGTGATTTAGGTTTCCTTGCAGTGAAAATATGGAGGATGGTTTTGATTCTGGAAACTGCTGTCTATGTGAATAACACCAGGAAATTAACAACTGGAAAACTGGTGTCAAAATTTATAGTGAACCCATAGTTCATGTCTTTAAATTATTAATGTTGAATCCAGTTAATGTCTTTGGGTTTAATTGGGAAATAGTTCAGAAATCTGTCTCCTGTGTCCCCTTTGCTGTCTTTGTGTTTCTTATTGTTGTTTGCCCACTAAATTTAGTTTAATTTAGTTTAATTTTTCTTCTAACTTTTCCTTAGCAGATTTCAGAAGTCTGCTAGGTATGTGAAGAAAATAGAAGGAAAAGCTGTGGGTTTGTTTGCCACAGTGTGTTTTTCCAAGAATGCTTTGTGAATATTAATCTTTTTTTTCAATGGAAAAAATATTTTTCTTAATGATTGTAGGAAGGTGACGGTGCTTCAGTCACTGTAAATAAAACAGCATTCTCTTTCAATAAAACCCAGGGATTTCTTGTACTGTAAGCATTATAAAGATATTACTCATTAATCTTAATCTGGAACTGAGCTTCAACTTTAGCTTTCAAACCTGTTCCAAGGAATAGAAAAGGGAAAGATTAGGGAATTTTTTGTACGGACATGTCTTCTGGCCGGATGTTTTTTTACCATGGAGGTAAACTTTCTTTGTGTGCTTTGGCTCTCGTTTTGAACTACTCATTCTGGAGAAACAAAATAAAGGAAAAAAAGAGGCTTACAGAAGCATGCTTTTGACCTGAACACAGCTACTACAGAGCTTCCAATTTCCATGGTATTAAAGAACAAAGACACTTCACTGAAGCACTGGGTAATAAAGTGAAATAATGGAAAATGTGTCTATGAGGTTAAAATAATTGTAGTGATACAATACTGTGAGGACTATGCCAAAGCACAAAGGGATGGTTTGTTCTTAATTTTTGTTTCCAGTGTCCTCTGTTGTTAAACACAACTCAAAAAAACATTATCTCGGAATCAAAAGAGACTGTTCTGAATGTCTGCCCTGCATGTGATAATGCTGATTCAAGCTTTTTTTGTCCAAATTATTTGCAAACTTACACCAGCCCTGCGAAAAATCACATGCTCAGCAGCCTACCTGCAAGGGCTGAATTCTGTTCATCTTGTTCAGTATCAACTGGTGTAAATTCTTTAGATCAATTTGCCGTTGTCCTTTAGGCTGAAGTACTTCATGCATGCTAAATGGCATTGATTCAATTGGAATTAAATGTGACTGTTCTGTGGAAGAAAGATGGAATTTTCTTAGCTGTTTCTTTGATATCAGAAGATCTGTCTACTTTTTTCTATGCTTTTTAAGAAGAAAAGTTCATTAATTTCCAGAGCATATCACCATTTGTGCCTTTCATTTTTATATGTGGTCACTGTAAAGTAAGATAGTTGTTCCACAGCTAGCATTCTCATCTCAGGATGCAAAAGCATAGGCAACTAAGGTGACGTTTTCTGGCTGTATGTCTATGAATCTAAAACTTCATTTTCAAAATCTTAGCTTTTGAAACTTTTGTCTTGTTTGTCTGTGATATGTTAGCAGCCACTGCCTATGTTACCTTTCTATTTCTGATGACAGTTAAAGTACCTTTAAAAAGAATTGTTTAAAAGCCTGGTTTTACTGAAGTCAGCAGCAGCTACAGCTGTTAACTGTAGTGGGATTAAGAACTTGATATCAGCTGCCTCTTGAAAGAGAATTCCCACTTAGAACAAAACCTGCTTAAAATTCTTCTTCAGGATGAATTTTACTAAGGATTGGCACCAAGGCTTAAGTGCAACATAAAGATAACACTTTAGTCTGGCTCTGGACCTGAACATTCCAGAAATATATTTCATCCTCTTCAAATTGTATGGCCAAAGTCTTGATACGTACTTCTCTTGTTTATAAACCATTCTAGCACATGACAGGTACAGAAAATACTGCATAGAAGAAACTATTTTTGTTGTTGCTTTAGATGTAAACTATTGACATTCACCTTTGGCTTAAATTGTGTGAATAATGTTCTTGATTGCCTTTGATGGACTCAGTTAGGGTTAGGGTATTGGTCATCGACTTCCTGTACTGGAAAAAGGCCATTTGTCACTGCATACATTACTAACAATCTCAGAGGTACAAAGTGTACAAATCATAGAACATATTTGTATCTGGAAGGTCTGATTTTTCATTTTTGAGGTGGTATTTTGGAACAATGTTTGATAATTGTTTCACTTGACAGCTGTGTTGCTTTAATTTTTCCTCTTTTGATGGCTTGGACTGCAGATGTGTGTTCCCATACTAAAAAAGTTAGATGAATGCAATAAAGGAGGAATTGGTTTAAGTCAAATAATATGAATGTGTTTTGATGGTCCCACTTATTTGGACAACTGCTTTTTCTTAGCATTTTTTCATTGGTGTTTCATTTTAGACAACTCCAAAAAGAAAGAAGATTGACAAATAAAGCCTGTACAATCATCAGGTATACAAACTTGGCACTTGATTAAAGCTTGATGTTTGTTCCATTGTCCTTTTTTCAAAAATGTTTCTTGAGAAAAAAACAAATGATGTCTACGTTTGACTCAACAAACACAGCTGGTGTTTGCATCCTTGAAGTCACTTGAGTTGCTTATTATCCTGACTTTAGTACAAATGGGTTCCATGAGTTTGAAGCACTAGAAATACATCTGACTTTTCCTTCCACTTCTTCACCACCTTCATTTATACACTGAAGCATTAGATCATACAATTTCTACATTTCTATATTTTAGGAATTGCATTATAGCCTTGGATCATCCCTCTGGACCCCTCACCCTTAGCACAAGGTCTTTGCATTGATCTTCCTGCTTATGTAGTTGAATTTGGTCATTTACTGAGGGAATAGTGATTCTGGAAATAGAAAATAAGGTATAGAGGCACTGGACTAATTAATTTAGTTGGACAGAATAAAATAACATCAGAAGGTTTTTTGGCTTTGTTTTTTAATTAATTACTAGCAGAAAGGTGGACTAAGTATTTTTTATGTTTGTGCAATTCTCCATTATGGTGTCAGAAGAAAATTCCCTGCTGGTTAGAGAATATACGTAAATTCTGTAAATGTTAAAGAGACATGGATTTTTCATACAGAATGGGGACTGCTTTTAAATATCCACAACTAATTTACCCCAAATAGTGGAATTTCTTACAGGAAATGAATTAAAAATCTCTCGTACAATATGAAGATGTGTAGTCATCTAGGAGTGGGTAGATTTCCTGTGGCCTTTTAGACACTAACTGCAATAAAATAAGCACTTATATTTTCTGTTTATGAAATTAAAGCTCATGCAGTTTTACTTCTATGAGTAAGATTTATGGTTAAATGTAACAAAAAGTGCAGGCCAGCCTGAGTCACAGCATTATTCCCTATAGTGAACCACTGCAATTGGTGGACAGTACTGTTGTCATCAGTGGGGCTGTTGAGTCTCCGGAAGGGTTGTACAGGTGGGCTTTGCAGATAGGTTGGAGTTTGTTCAGAGGGAATGTGTCAACATTAATTTCTTGCAAAATTAAACAGCCCCACACTGAGGGTATATGAAAGTGAAGTTAAAATTTATTCAGTGAGGCTTGTGTTGTGCTCACATGTCCATGTCAGGAATGCTCTGTGTGTGTATCATCAGTTTCGTCAGAGTCCATTCAGTAGCTGTATGTTTACGCAGAGCCCTTAGGTGCACAGCACAATATTCGTTCCAACAGCCTCAAAACTGGAACAAGTTTCTCCATGGTCTTTTTCCCTTTTTCCTGGGTCAGCTCAGGCCTCTTTACTTGTATAATGGATCAAAGTGATCTTCTATTGTTGCACTGGAATATTTTAAATGGTGTGGGTAGCTCCTTCCTGACTGTCAATATTAGTCATTCACCAATATATATACCATCTGTGTACAGAAGAGCAAACTAAACAATCCGGCATGTGATATTATAATTTTAATATAGTTATGGAATGGATCTGTTTAAATCCTTTAGGCTACCAATGTCGTCACTAGAGAATTAACAATATTTGCTATTTTCTTTCCAAGAAGGCACTGGAACGTCACTTGTAATCCAGGGTTGAATCTCCTTAAAGCAGAAGTCCGTGGCTTGCACTGAAGTTTGTGGATCAGGATTAGGCCCTGAACCATCAGAATATGGTTGCCATTGCACTGGGCAAATATAAAGTGGTGTAAATGTTGAACTCATGCCACACAGACCTCCAGGATCTGAGTTGGCTATTGTTGCTTATGCCTTACTGTGTCCATTTTTGCAGGACACTAGTACAAAGCTTAAAGGAGGATTGGAACTGGAAATGAGAGAGGACAGCATCTTAAATAGCTACCCATCTTTTTGAATATAACAGTAGTCTGGGCAGTTTAATATTTTTCAGTCTTTGCTACACCAAATAATACAAAAAAACTGAGGAAAGTAACATGGAGGGATGAAACAGGTCATATGTATTAAAACATATAATAAATGTGTGTATTTGAGTTAGAAGAATATAAACACTTGCACAATCCTGAACAAGTAAATATTGTTCCTACTAACCTTTATAGCAAATTTTCTGTGGATTCATTAAGGTCAGGAATTTACCTTGAAACAGAAGTTGAGGTGGAGAGAGAAGTTAATTGGCAATAGCTGTACTTGTCATCAGTGAAAGTGTAAATGGATTTTCTAATGCACGCTATTATTTTGAATATATGGTATGCTGTGGTAGCACACTGTGTGCCATGTGCCTCACCCTTTCATGTTTCTCCCCCTCATTTTTAATGACTCGTTCTGTATATTAAGTGTGGAGACTGTTCCAAGAGTGAGACTGGCACATTCTTTACACAGCTGAATTGACATGTCTGAAGCTGCCTCTGGCTACTGCTTATAGATTGCCTTGCCTTTCTTTCATGGAGAGTATGTTTTGCCTAATTTTAGTCATGCAAACCCTTCAGCATGATGTTGTCATAAGTCCTTGCATAGTAGAAGGCAGCAGTCTGCCTCCTTGGCCATATATGGCTTTTATGTTGTTGCTATATGCCTGCTCTGACATTACCTGAGTATCACATGCATTTCATTTTGTGTGGACTAAGCGTATTAGGGGGGAAGGAGAAGGATTTCTGCAAGAGAGAAAACTGTCTATCTACTTGGGACTTAAGTAATGAGAGTAAGGAAAACCAGCAATGAAGTAAGGAAAAATAACTATAATTAATTCTGTTTTATTTGATGTTACCCCCACTGTAAGGAAGAAAATACCACCATAATTTAAAAAGAACATAGCTCAGACATTGGTAGTCAGGGACAGGGTTCCATGAGCTGCTTTGTGCCAGGAAGCAGTACCAGGATGTCTGATGGCATTAGAACTGGGTCTTCTCTGCTGCTGTGTCACCAGAGCAGCCACCACTGTGCCCTGGCCCAGGCCAGCTGCCCCTCTCCCAGGCAGTTCCTGGGCAGGACTGGGGAGTGGGCTCTGTCTAACATCTAATTCTAGGTTGTACCCTCTCTGTTCTGCAGACTCAGGCACTTCAGTAGTGCCTGATGAGTTCATTGCCAGGTGGCCTCAGTGTCAGAAAATGGTCCTGGCCACTTTTCTTTATATCTATATCTATATCTATATCTATATCAATACACATATGAAAATATGCATATATAAACAAAAAAAACCCCCCATATATATATGACAGAAACCTTAGCTCTATAAAGAGGAGATTTGCAAATCATATGCAATCAGTAATTTATTTTGAGTATCAGTGGGCCCTGAAAGTGTAACTCCTGTTAGAGTCCCTAAAAGTTGTGCCTAAAATTTTTAGTCACTCAGGCACATGCTTTGAAATACAAGTCAGTTTACTAAGTGTCTTTGTGGAGCCTCACACTACAGTCACTCTTTAAGTCACGTTTTGGACTGAGTTTTCATTTTCCCATCTGTTTTTAGAATGTTAACTCAGCTTTAAAACTTAAGTGTGCCTTTTCTTAGGCCTATGCCAGCACACCTTTGCTTTCATGCATATATGCTCCATTTTAAAGAATGCTTAATTTATTATGTTTTCACCTTTAAATAGGTTAGTTGACACTATAGAGGCCTACAATTTATCTTCTTTACCTAAGCTTGACCTCTGCTAGTTGTGTATTCACATCTCTGCCTTAGTAAAGCCACTTTGTTTTCTGTATGTGTAGATTTTATGGTTATGCTCAGAGAACCCTTGTACCTTCATTTAGTTTACCATTCATTCTTGTCATTCTCAAATTCAACTTTGCTGGTGTATTTTGACAACCTCTTTTAAACTGCTTTTCACTGTTTATTTCAATTTCCTAACAGCTTCTGTCTTAGCCATCTCCATCACTGATGTACAGTGCCCTTCACTCCCTTTTCTCTCACAGATGTAGGGAAAGGACCAGAGTAAAAAGAGTTTTGTTGTTGGTTTATTTCAGCAAGTTGCAGTCGATTCTGTCCAGTTAGCTGAGGAAGTATGAGAAATTGCTTCTAAAACAAAGGGTAATCTGCCTCCTAGGTTTGGCTTACTCCCTAATCCCAATTCATTTACTGTTCCATCCAAATTTTTTTAGCACTCTGTAGTTCCTAAATTTTTTTGTTTAATTGCTTTGTAAAGTATAGAACAAACGGCAGAATGTAAGTACTTGGTGTTATATTTATGCTTTATACAGATTAATTATGTGTTAGATGTGAAGTATCTCCTGTTTGTGTTTAAGTTTCTAGTGTTTTCATGTCAGTTAATGACCTTGTGCTCGTGTCATGAGTCAGGGATAAGGAGGACCTTTATTTGCTTTCTCCCTACTTCATTGCAGTGCACATTTGTCATTGTTGGCTTGCTCCTTACAGAAACTAATATTTTTTTATCCTTTCTGATTATTGTATGTGAGGTGTCCAGGCCTTTGATCATTTACACTGCTTTTCTCTGAACCTTGCCTAGTTCTGCAGTATCCCTTTTGAGACTGGGTAATCAGAAGCACGTACAGCATTCCAGGTGAGACTCCACCACTGATTTATATCATGGCATTACAATACTTTCTGCATTATTCACCATCCTATGTCTTATCCTTCAAAACATCATGTCTGCTTTTTTTACCACAGCTCAGCATTGAGCTGAGGTCTTTAATGAGTTTTCTACAGTGATACCAGACTATTTTCAAAAGTTCATACAGTTAATTTAGGATGATGAAAGAACACTCTTCCTTTTTTCTTCTGTCCAATGTGGGTTATTTTGTATGTACTAACACTGAGTTTCATTTGCCACTTTGGCGATTACTTTGGTTTCTCTTGTAAACTTCTCACAGTCCTGTCTGGACTTGACCACCCTAAATAACTTTGAAGCACCTGCAGTTTTCCTTGATTACTACTCAGCCTTTGTCCCAGTTTTTGTTTCAGTTTTACTTGAAAAGAAACAACCACCTTGATTTTATACTGGACAACTTACTTTTTCAGTAAAGAAAACTGAGCTTCACCACTGCTGCTTTTTTTCTGTGTATTAGCCAACTTTGATTATGACAATACTTCACAGCTCAAATTTTGAATATACTCTACTGACATTTGGAAAGGGACTTTTTTGAAATCTGATTTTTTAAAATGTTTTGTTGAGATACATGTTCTGTGCATGGCGATTTGTAACACATGAACTCGTGGCTTCTCAGAGTGCTGCTGCATAAGTCTACTTCTCTAATTATCACCTCTCTGTCATATTTTTCAATGGTGAAATGAAAAGAGGTCTTGTGTTCTTGCAGTTTAGTAGCAGGGTAAGTGAATGTCATAGGAGACGGGGTGAAGCATGGTTTAAAATGTGTCATTCATATTGTTTCATCTATTTCTTACGGTCTCTGATGATGCCTCTCAAGCCGTTTGTCTCAGATCTTAACCTGTCCTTACTCTTACAAAAATTTCCTGGACATTTCCAGACTTTCCTGTTACTTACCTAATCACTGTTCCAGAAATTTAAAATGATGGCTTCTTTGCCCGTCCATCCGAGACACAGAGGACAGATTATTCCCTCATTCTTTTGTGTTATCACAGTAACTGTAGTGTGGTTTTAGATTTCACTTTCAGTCTTTTCTTCCTTAGGGTAATCATTCTCAATTATTTTTTTCAGTGTTCATGACCTCTAAGTTTCTAATTATTATTGTTCTATGCTGTATCATTTTCAGATCATGCACAACTTCTGTGCAGTGCAGTTCTACAGACTGGACACAGCTGACACTTTCACAAAGCTGAGCACAACCAAGGTAGTCACATAAAGCTTATCTCAGGAAGGCAGGTTCAAACACTGGAAAGCAAAAACTTTGAGAGTGTCAAAGAGAAGGAAAGCCCCAAATCTGCAGTTTGTTCCACTAGTATCTCCAGGGGGTGGTTCCATTGATGTTCCCAGATATCTGTCATCAGCTAACATCTCTGAATCTCAGTTTGTCTCCTGAGACTTTGCTATCAAGACTGAAAAGTACGTTTGCTGGGAGAGATAGAATGAATAGCCTCAGCAAGTTTGGCTTTGTTGACTTTTATATTATGATTCTGTTGAACATTCCAGCTGATATTTTCATTGTAGAAGTGTTACTGCAGTATCATTCCACACAATGTTAAAAAATCTATGAGATACCTTTGCTAAATATGTTGTTTTTTTAAAGAACTTTCAAGGATGAGATTATGAAAAAGTAAGAGACTTTTTATTTTCTTGGTGGTATGATTCTTTGTCTTCCTTGTCTGGGAGAGAATGAGAAGGCCCATGCCTTCTCTGGTGTAAACTATTTGCTTAAACTTTTTCCGACTTTTTCATAAATAACTAGATGACAGTTTTGACACACCTATTAAATTTTTTTTACAATAATGCAGGAAATATGTGGAAAATATAATGATTACCTTACAGATCCCAGATAATTCAGTTTGTATTTGAAGAGAGGTTGGCAAATTGTGGTGAAGAAATCTGTTTTTATGTAGTATGGATCAGAAAGAAGAGGGTGTAACATTTTAGGCTTTGTAACTTTAAATAAAAGCCAGAATTGAGGAACCCTTGGAAATTCACTGTATTTATGTGACTAAGACAAGGTAAAATAGTGCTAATATTTAGGTATGCACTCTGCAAACATGAATACTCTGCTGTCTCTGGAGTACCATGTGTTTTGACAACAGAGGAAAGAGGTAAGACAAAGAGGCAGAGTTTGTAGAATGGTATTTTGTAGAATGGAGTCCCCAGGAAAAAATTAAATGAAGCAAAGAACGAACACTGCTCTGATCCTGAATAGTGGGCCGCTGAGTACATTGTTTAGCTGACTAAAGGTGTTCTGATTTCTGCAGATGAAAACCAGCTGTTGCCCAGCCAAAGCTGTCAGTTGGCTCAGTTGGCAAGGGTAAGCTACGTGTAGCTTTGCCAAACCTTTTCTTTTTCTGTTTCTCCCACAGAATCTTTTAAAAATTTTTTTGTTTGTTGTTAGTTTTTATTGGAAATAAGATAAGTAGAACTGAACAGTGTCCCGTAGGTGCACGTGCAATATTGCTTTTTGAATGGATTTTTTTAACATTTCTTTGAACATTCTTGCTGAATATTTGCCTCTTGGGACATAGTTACACACTGGCTAGCATTCTTAACTAATGATCATCAGTGATTGGCAGTTAATTGAGAAGTAAAAAAGGTTCAGATTAGGCCATTTTTGCTTCCAATGGCACAGTCCTGACTTTTATTTGTTGCTCTCCATTTGCCTAGCTTTGTAAAGATCCTCTGATAATCTCACAGCATTTAATCTTGATTATCTACAACAAGATTGTGTCATCTGCAGATTTTGTTGTTGCATTGCTTGTTACCTTTCTTGAATGACTCACTTTAGTGTGGAAGATTGGATGTCCCACCTTCAATTTACTAATGTATTGCTCTTTTCTATGTATTTACCCTTCAAATTTCAGTCTGTACCATGCCAGTCTTTTATCGGATGTTCAACCAGTGTAAGAGCTTCTTCTGATGACTTGTATAAAGTTTTTCTCAAATATTTACTTACAGAATTAGTATTTTGCTGACATTCAGATATTGACAAGGATTTTGGGATTGCCAGGGGTTAATTAGCCCAAGCTCTAAAGTTTCACCAATTCAGGCTTTCTTGTGGGGAGGGTGAGGAAGAAGTATCTGTGTGGAAGTCTTAGGTATGCGAGCAATTCACACCAACATGCCCAACCAGAATTAAATAGTTCTGTTGCTGATAACCACATAACTGTGGGGCTGAGCTTGCAATGCAATGTATGTTTGGAAAGCTATATAAACCTCAAATGATTAGCTATCACATTGCATTTTCCTACCCTGGGTAGTGCTCTACCTATCCCCAAGTCAGCTACTGTTTGTACATAAGGTGTAATCAGTCTTTTAAGTGCAGTCTAAATACTTCAAGATAATACCACTGGAGGATTTCCATTAGGACAGTATGAACAAATTTGTCTTTTTATTTTTAAACTATGTAGATAGTTTTGGGAAGTCTGTACTGTGATTCTGCCTTCTGTTTCATGGGGTTGTAGAATATGCATAAACTTGACCTGGTAGCCTCTGGTTTCCTGCATTTCAGCTGCAACAGACATGCCCGTATCTCTGCTCACACAACTTCGATATGAAATGTCTAAGAACTGTATTACATCCAGAGTATTCCTATTAAAGGATGGATAATATAGGTTGAATGTCCTTTGCACATGCTGTACAGTACATATTTGCTCATTATGATACGCTGCTTATAAACCCAGCTGTATTAACATTTACCATCTGTTTTGCTTCTTGCATAGTCAGGTGATGTGGCTGTCTGAGAATCAATGAATTATTCTACCTGGAAATTTTATCATCCTTGGTTTTGTTTGCATAAATCTCCCCTCCTATTTCTAAACATATCCTGCTAGTCTTGTTAAATATATAATTGATTTTTATCACCTATCAGCTCTTACTAAATATGCCTAGATGTCTTTTCAGTGATAAAATTCTCCCACTTTTCACCAGTCTGAACATCTGTGGATTTTGGCTGTCCACATTTTTTTCTCACCCTAAGGACAATGTTTTCTGAAAGGGGACATTAATGCCTAAGGAACATATATGACACAGCTTGGCAGGTACACAGATGATTCCTGTAATGAGGGAAGGAGAGCCCAGTGCATAATGCACAAGTAAACACATTCAGAAGTAACTGCTCAGCATTGGATTTAATTGTGTGACCATGTCCCAACCACAGGCATTTTGCAGAGCTCTGAGATTTTGGTCGTTCTGTGCCAGCTGACAGTTGCTGAAGACATGTCCCAAGGTATTCAGCACTTGTTTTTTAGGAGGTAACTCTCGCTTGTGGAGTCTGCTGCTCTCCCTCTTCCTCCCTTTCCTCCCTTTCCTACAACTGATTTTCAGTAACTAGCCTTGTCAGACTGTGGGCTCCAAACTCACCCTGGGCAGTAAGAGCCCTCTGTAATTACGGCACAAGACAGTATGGGCAGAGGTAGTTTAAGCTGCATCTGAGGATGTTACCTGGGATGTTGTTGGTGTAGCAATGCCTGTGATTACCAGCTCGGTATGAATTAGGCTGTTGCCTGAAGAGCTCTGTGCCAGCACCCTATGGCTCTCAGCTCTGGCGGTGGCTCATGTTGGGGTATTTCTGCTCTCCCTGCAAGGCACTGCTTTGTCTATATTAAGACACTTTTTAACCTCTCTGCTAACTTTGCTTTTAATCCCTGGCTCAATTTATGCTTTCCAGCCTTAATTGCTATCTGTTTCACTGCCTCTCCTGGGAAAGGTCATTCTTTCAAGTCTGTGAGCATGTGGGAAAGAGTTTATGATGTCATGTGTAACACTATTTCATTCTGTTTGGGCAAAATCAATTCAGCTGTTAGTATTTTTTTAATCAATGTGTTGCAAGATAAGTCTTCCTACAAATGCATAAGGCAAATATGCCATAAGCTGAGATGTAAGGCACAAGAGCAAACTCAAACACAAAATCCATGTTGTTGCAAAAGTACTCAATGATAAAAAAATGTCCATTCCAAAAAGGTTTGTTTGAGCAATTACTGTTTCAACTGCATGTCTTCTGCCATGATGTGTTCCATCATGACATCAAATGTAAATACTCTTGCTTTTTTAGGTTTATGATGAGTGTAACTCACACAACACCAATTTTACCCTTGGGCCTATTCATTTTCTATTGCACTATTATGCTCATGTGTCATCAGTCTGACTGAATGCTTTTTGTTACGTTTTATTCTCATAAAGCCAGATGCCCATGTTTGTAGACTAATTTGGAAATGCTAGGCAGAATTTATTCCTTAGACAAATGGGGCCATCTGCTCCATGGTGGAATGACAAGGTCTGGGACTGAGGATGACCCTGCAGTTCAGAAAAACAAACAAAAAAAAAGGTTTGTTTCCAAATGGAAAGAATAATCCTTCTTTCTTAGGGAAAAAAAAAATCCCAGTCTACTCACTGATATCTGTGCTGGCATCTGTTGTGATGCTAAACAGCTGGTCATGATGTGATGACCAATAAATCCAGGTGACTGAAACTGCCAGGTTCATATCCCTTGTCCCTGAGATGTAAGCTAGACCTGTGGCTAGTATAACCTGAGTATTCAGATATAATGCTTCTGCAAAATTGATTTTAGAGGAATGAGAGAAAAATGACAGGAGCTTTCTGTCACATGTTTTGTGCAAATGGTGTTTCTCTGTAATGCTGATAGGCTTCTGATAAATTCATTAGCTCTTCCTGAGCTCCACAGTGATTTTCTTCTGCATGGCAAATGACAACAAGCATATTGAGAAATTTAACTTCTCAGCTCATTCCTTAAGCAGACATCACTCATATTTAAATACATATATAATTAGTATCTCTCTGGATTCTCTAGGTAGGTTTTATCTTGCCAGGGTCATTCTGGTTTGGTTCCTGCTGTACTGAAACAAGGAAAACCACTGAGCTGATGACATTAAAGTGTATCAAGCCTAGTGCACAGTTATGCAGTATAAGTATGTCTGATTTCATGGACATTTGATTTGAGGAGATACAAATATTTTGATCACATGCCAGAAATATGAGATAAACTTTTCTAATTAATAAGAATATTAAAGGAAAAATAATGAGGCATAAAGCTCATAAGTACATACACCCACATAGCTCCAGCATCCACCTACATGGGAGTGTGTAGGAGCCTCACAGATGCTTATTCTCTTTATCAAGATCAGATAGTTGTTTTCCACACTGAAGGCAAAGCCATATCTGAAGGGTAAAGATGTCTGAAGAAATACAGTGAATCTCATTTTATATCTAATGACATCTACATTAATTTAATTTTAATAATTTCAGTAATTGTCCTTCTACACAGGCAAGAGTAAAATGTTAGAATTTAAAAATTTTTACAGTAATGTGAAATTCCACTTGAGCTCAGCAATGAGGGTAACTGGTTTGAACAGCACTTGGCAAAGTCTTTTGTGGCTTTCTGGATAAAGCAAACAAGAAATACTTATTTGGAATCATCAATCTTTCAGGTTTTCAACCTCCTAGTATTGCATGGGACAGTAGTGTGGACATGTTTGACCTTCTCTCACCATAATTTCTCTGAATTTTTTAAAGATTCATTTCCTCTGTCGTATTTAAAATTAGGCTGTATTTATTTTCAGAAGAAAATGCAATTTCTCAGCTTGTATTGTGCTAATTAGGACTATAAGTGCTCTAAGATTAATGTCATAGGTTTTCCATAGAGATAATCATAGAAAAATATTCTAATTTCTTTTTTAAAATACAGTGAATCAGTCCATTTATATATGCTCATTTGCTATGAGCAACAATTAATTTTAACATTTTGTTTACAAATGACTACTTACAGAGCAAAACTGTTCTTTTCATGGCAAGTAGAAAAACTCTTCTGTCTCATTGTGACATTGATGGTACAGTATATGGCAAAGACATCATTCAGGCTAAGCCTACTTGTTAAACAAGTGAAAAGCTGAATACACACATGAACCTTGTTCTGATCCTGCAAACATGCATTGCTGGAGTACATCTTACTCTGAGTCTTGATTACTAAGGCAAATATAAGTAGGACATGGATTCCTGAGTTAAGCAGGAGAGATTTCCAGTGTTGCATTAGAAAGCACACAGGCCAAGTTGCTGGCTCTTGTGAAATGTTGCTGCTATCAAAGGGTTTTGCAACCTACATGCATTTACTCCCACAGATGATCAATACAGGAACTCTTTGTTTGGGCACCTGTTTTCCCAGAGGTTTTTAATACCACTGTTTCTATTTTGGGATAAAGTCTGGATCAGCAGATACAGGATCCTAAATTCTGATCAGATGTCCTAAATAAAGAGCTGATGGTGAATTAGGCAAGAAAAGTTTTTTTTCATTTTATTTTTTGTTTTGGATAATGCCTATCCTTATTTTTAAGAATACAGCTTGGTGTTGTTCCAGTGAAGTCAGCAGAAGACTTTCCTCTGACTTTAGCAGAGGAAATATTCTGGTTTTGTTAAGTGTATTTTATGTAAAATCCTTGAAAAGTCAGAGAGCCATCAGATTTTCTTTGAAGTTTTGAGAACTGACTGGAGTTAAAATATAACTGTTAACAGCTCCAGCAATTGAGACTCTTCCTGCAGCATAAATTCATGGCTATCCTGGGTTCTCTCACCAGAGTTTGCAGAGGTGTTACCCTGCCAGTAAAAAGCCCTAGTGGTGTTCATGAATGCTGCTCCTTGGGAAGGACATCAGAAGAAAGTATTTTATTAAGAGTACCAAACTATATTTAACTGTGTAAGAAAAGGTGTGGAGTTTTACAAATAGTTTTTGTGTCTTTTAAGAACACTTTCAGTTATTAATTTAGGCCAGAATTTTTTTGTGGTGAGTCACAGCAGGAATGCAATTGTGGCTTTCTCTTATATTAATGTGTTGGAATAAGCAGTCCTAGGTAGTGTTACTGCAGAAACCCAGCTGGCTAAGGGAATACTTTGTCCATCTCCATGTGTGATCAACTTACTCGGTATTTGCTGGTGGACCAGCAAATGCACAAGACTATTCTGGTAGCTCTAATAGCACTGATTAGAGCTCAGTCTGATTAGATGTACTTGGTTATTAATCTATGGAAGGTAGGGAGGACTGCAGTGGAATGCATAGTAAAACAAATCACGAATTTGGAGGAAAGAGATTATATCAATTCCACTACTCAAAAGATTACTAGTACATTAATATTTCAGTGTTTACAACCTTCTTTATTTCTCAAGGAGGTTTTTGGTTGGACAGGAATGTTGTTGTTTTTTTGTCAACAGGTAGTCTTTACTATAGTTCTTAAAGGTACCAGGAAATAGTCATAAGAACTGTTACAACCATAGAACCGCAGAATGGTTTGGATTGAAAGGATCCTTAAAGATCATCTAGTTCCAACCTCCCTGCCACTGACAGGGAATCTTCCACTAGACCAGGTGACTCAAAGCCCCATCTAGGTTGGCCTAGTTTCATAATCAGAACTTACTGAGGTGTTTTGGGTTTTTTTTTCCTGAAAGTACCAACTGGTTCTCTTGGGTTTTTTTCTACTACTCCAAATACTCTGTTTCTTCCGTAATCAAAACCTGTTTCACACAGACAGTGTCACTTTATAGCAGATTTTACCACAAAAAATATATTATATAATATATATATATATATTCTTTATATACTTTTTGCTGCTTAGCAGTTTATGTGTATAGCGATGTAAATCCATTTAGTCAAAATGAGAGTAATGATACAGTTACTAGCTTGGAGCTCCTAAGAATTGGTGTTGTCTTAATCAACTGGTTTGTATGATTTATTCTTTAAAAGGTGATATAAGCATTCTAAACTTACAGAAGATAAAAACCAGTATCAGCTGAAATAATACCAGTTCCTGTAGTATGGCAGCTTGTTTTTCTCAGAAGTGGATTTTGATAAGAAAATCATTGTTCTGAAATATTAATCAAGAATATTATTCTAGTTTTTGTGAAGGACGCTTCCAAATCTTTTTGACAGGGCTCTATGAAATGTGCTGTGGAAATTTTCTGCACATGACATCAACAAATTGTACAGTGAGTATAGCACACTAGTTTATTATGATTGAAGAACAGGTGCATCTGGAGGGTAAAAAATGTGAGGTGAATATCTTTCTAGAGTTGTGCAGCCACAAGGTATAAATGGAGAGGTATATAATTTAATATTTTTTAAGAAAATGCATAGATAAACACCTTGTTTTAAACCAATGCAGTGACAGTAATCTTGCTTAGCATACTGTGCAAAAAACAGCATGTGTAGAAAATGCTTAGAATAAACTTTTTCAGATATTTATTCAACGAAGCTCTTAAAAGGTGTGGTGTAGTGATATTTTGAAAATATTTTTTAAGGAGTACTGTTAAGGGAAGGGTCTTATTTCAATACTTACTCAGCGTTTTGGTTGTTTGCTCTTGTGTGAGTCAGTCCAGGCAGATGTCTGAGTGCCTGCTTGCATGGACCTCACTGGGACTTCTCAGGTGCTTTAAGTTATTCCTGTGTTATTAAAATGATGATCTAGATGAAAATCTAAGCCCTGAGCTCTAAGCTGTTAGCCGAAGCCAAAGCCTTGGCTCTAAGGCCAAGATGAGGCTTAGAAGCTCATGTTTGTTAATGAACATCATTCCATTACCCTTTTTGGGAATGCATTATAACCTTGCCACCTGGGCAAAGCTTGTGCATTGGCCAAACAATCAATTGCCGTAATTTCTAGATGCACTGGACTCCATGCAGTCTGGCAAAGAGATTCCTTCAGGAAATCACCAGGACATTAAAAACATTTCAGTAACCCTCACTTTCCTACTCATGACCATAATCTTCACTTTCATTTTAAATTAGAAATAATCTAGTACTGTCTTGATTACAGAGTGAAAAAATATCTGCCACAGTGGTATATCCTGTAAGTATCCTATCTTAAGCAGGTCTGCCTTTATGCATCTTGGCCTATCAGTGACCCATACTTTTTGCCTTCTTCATGTATCTTTCTTCCCAGCACATGTTCTGAGATCCTTATGGAGTTAGACTGCCTCCTGCATATCCATGTACCCAGCACTCCTTATGCAGCTGGGTAATCATTTCCCCACTGCAGTTATATTCTGCAAGCCTCTTGCAATGATATGTGTGGTGTCCTTATTCCTAAAGCCCACTTTTAGGGATGGGCTTCCACAAGAAGGACCCAATCTGATAACCAGGTATTTAGAACAGTTAAAATCAAGTTATCGAGAACATACGGCTAAGTAGGATTCCAATTTTCTGCCCTTCAAGTGTGAGGAAAAGACAATGTAATTTGAAGTAATCTCAGTTTTGTATAATTCTCATAAAGGACTTTCCGTTTTGCTATCTATGGAGTATTTTGAAAATCTGCATTATAAGGATAAAGTAGATTTGAGAGGTAATGCCAGGTCTGTCTGTCTACACAGACAGTGAGAGACTTATTCAAGTGAGTGCTTACCAGGTTTGTTTCAGTACCTCGGATCACAGGTCATGGAAATGTGGTTGAAACTCTGTAAGTTTCTAGTCACACTTTGTGCTCCAAGGAAGACTACCAACATTAGGTCAGCCAAGGCTTTGTCTAGCCAAGTCTGAAAAACCTGCAAGGATGTAGATTCCACAGCTTCTTTGGTTGCCTGTTTCAGTGCTGCTCTGCTGTCATACATGTAGATCCTTTTTAGAGCAAGTAAAATTCACACCTGTAATTACTCTTTACCAAGGCAAAAAATATTTCTCAAAATAGCAAACAGGTACAACAAATTCATAAACATTTTAGTCTGGCATAAGCTAGTGGTAATACTTAAGGAAGTGAAGTACAGTGAGAGTGGTACCACATGGCAGTGGGAAAGGTTGCTGGATAATGATTAAGGCCTTGCCATTATCAATTTCAGTTCTACATTTTGGCAAATTGTTAGGAAACTTGAAATGCCATAAAATATTCATTGCTTCATAACTGGCAATATCAAACTGTCATTTCTTAAATAAGTTGAGTGGTGGTGGAAAGGTGCATGTCAAAGGTATAAAAGATCTCGGGTACTGGAAGGAAAGGGTTTTTTATTCCCCTGTTCCAACATCAGCAGCTATTGCAGGTATGAGAAAGTCCAAATAGTAACAAAATGCCAGACTTATCCTGCCTCTTCAAAACAGCAATGCCACAGCAGAAATCATTGATTCTGAAACTTTTTGTGCACCCTATACATTTTACTGTGTAGGTCCCTGGAAAATTTTTGTATCCTGTGGAAAATTGTACCTGTGGAAAATTTTTGTATCCTGTAGGAAAGTGTATCTTCCTCTGACCTTGACAAACTTGATTATAAACAAGGTATACAATTTCAAAAGGGAAAAACATTGTTCCTTTATGAATACATTTATAATGGATAGCTGTCTTCTTATCTTTTATTCTTAAATGTATTATAATTCACATGGTATCTGAATTCAGGAAAAAGTCTTTGGACTGAAAAAAACTGTAAACTTTTTCTAGGCACCATTTGGTGCCTCAGAGAGAAAATGGAGTAAAGTACTTTAAAGAGTATTTAAAGGAGTATGAGCATTAGAAGCCAAAAACTAGACACTTTGGTGATGAGATAATCACTATTTTCATATTTTCTTGTGGTGTAGCAGTCACTGTGCCCTCTGCATTTTGTTCCTGTGAGAAATGTCAACAAAGTCCCACAATTCATCAAGGAGGTGTCCATGTGTTTTTCCTCCTTGTGAAGGAAAAGGGTCTTTCTGACTGGCTGAGTAGCTGCATCTGTAGGGCTATCCCTGCTGCACTCCCTGTTATTATTTAAGATTATAGACTACAGTTTCTGTAACTGATTGTCTTTAAGGATGTGATCCAGCCTTCATTGAAGCCAAGGGAGAAACGTGACTGGCTGAAAGGGATTTATTGCTATAAAGGAACGATATGAGTGCATGTTCTTCCAAGGGTAAAGCCTAGTTGAGAGTCCACTTTGGGGGTGGCATTCTAAAGGCCTTAATTTAAATTCCTTATTGTGCATCCAAGCAGACTGTGTGCTTCAGATGAATGTGGAGAACATTTGTGTTGTTAAAACTGGACTATAATCCACCACAAAACACACAGCTTTTAATATTTAGAAGTAACAAACTCAGTGTTTCAATCTATCACCCTAAAGCAGTGTGGCTGTGTTGCCACATTAGACTGTGTAAATTGCTGAGGAAAGTAAAATTACATCAGGGTGCTGGGGAAACTCATGGGGTTTGACTGTTTTACATATGCTTTGTATTACAGAAGTTCGTGTGTCCTTTTGCCTTCCATGGGCTTGATGTTCACCTAATGCTGTTTCCTCAGAAGCATTTTTAATCAGACTGAAAGCTACCAAAACAGCTGAGGCTGAATCAGTTCTAGCAGTATCATCTCCAGGAACTGTGTGATCTTAGGTGTCTTGACTTTTCAGAAGCATTACATTTAATTTTCTATTAAAAGGGTATCACTATATTTTTAGATTAAAATCTATCCCTTTGTTAAGGAAAAGACATGCATGAGATTTGCACTATGTTCATTATCTTTATGGAAAGTGTTCTGTCACAAGGCAGTTTATTCTAAATCCAGTGTAGGTGGGTAATCATTATCCCTGACATAGGGATTGCTTCTGCCTTAGTAGTTGGTTAATGTCTTTAAATAGGTTCTTGTTAAAATGCTGAAATGTAAAAGTGTAATCCAAGTGTAATAACAATGGTATGTAAAGACAAATACATTTTGAAAAATTTCCATGTTTAAATTTACCTCCCTAGTATCTTCTTTCATGGGGAATTTCCTCTACCAATAATGCAGTTGACGAAAACCCGAATTCAGTGGGTAGAACAGATGTCACTAACTAAAGCTTTCTGCATTTGCAGCCTTAATGCGGAAGCTGGACCAAGTCAGAAAGGGGCACATCCCTTTGATTTTTTTGTGTGGGCATACAGATAACAAAGGTAATTAGAACACCATATCATCTCCCTAACTGCTAGATGGTACCATGACACTTCACTTACAATAGCTTTAAATGAGAACAGAGACGTAGAAAGAATTTTTTTTTCTTGGCTCTAGACTTGCGAGAACTAACTACCTTAGAAGTTTGAACTGGTGGGAGACCAGCATTGTAAGATGAGAGAAACAGAGAGTGAAAGCCAAGCCACAAATAACTGCAACATTGTGATCCCTTAAGCCCCACAGTTAAGAAAGGAAAAAAAATCTCCTTGTTGAGAATTCAGGGCGGGCAGGGGAAATAAAATGGGTGAACCGCAAGATGGAAAACCGGTTCCAGACTATGATGTTCTAGTGACGCAAGCTGAGAAAGGTGCTGCGGCACAACTGCGCTCTCCTGAGACCCGGCAAGAGTCATTCCTATAGGAGAGAAACCACATGAAGACAGTGAGTAAGGGAAATTTTAATAGCAAAGTAGACTGGAAGAGACTGCAAATCCAAACAGTTTTCGTAAAGCAATTCCGTGTCTGAGTGGAAAACAATGAGCCCTTATCCACAAGTGAAAAGACGATAGAGCACGTACTGGGCGTTCTGCTCAACTGCTGACAAAGTAAAGAAAAAAAGTGGAGGGGAAAAGATAAGTAATCCTGTAAAAAACTTTTCTTGCGTGAAAGTAGAATGCTGGTAGGGAAAATTTAGTGAATATGTTCACAATGGACAAGGGTAAATGGAAGATAGGAGTGTTTCTCATAATGAAGAATCGATCAATTCCTGGATCAAGTTCTGTCTGGGTTAATTATAGATCTATCAAAAGTTGTGTGAAACCAGATGTACCAGATCCTCTGTCACCCATTATGAAGGATTAATCTCTATTAAGTGATTTGTAAATCATCCAAATGAATTAGTTTTCTTCTTTTCTTGATCAAGAGATTTTCCTTGTTTAAGTTAAACAGCCTGAATAACGGTGACTGATAAGAGATGTGGGAGCCATCTTTTCCCCATTTGTCTTTACAGAAGACTTTTCCCATAAATGTTGAATATGATTATTGAACAGGATGATTGTAGAAGGTTAGAGGATAAGTCATCCTGTCTACAGATGCCAGCATTAGCTCAGTTGGCATTAGCATTTTGCTCATAATGCGCCAGGTTGTGGGTTTGATCCGTGTAGATTTGATGTTCCTTGTGGGTCCCTTCCAATTCTGAATATTCTGTGATTCTGTAATAAGGAATTTACCATGTGGCTTCTCTGAATGAGATGGGGAATTGAAGAGTCTCTGGACTAATCTCTCAAAATGTCTGTTCTGAGATTGTAACCTCAAATCCATATAAATGAAGCATTTGTTAAACCTATATGTGTCCCTCATTCAAAAGCACCACCTTTTAACTTCTCTCTCTTTTTTTGTTCCTTTCTTGGTTACCTGAGATTTCCATTTAGGTCCTGAATACTGGAACTCACAACAAAAAATTAAATTGTTACATTCTTTGTGCAGATTTGCTTCCTTCTCTGAGATAGGAATTTACACTGACTAGGTATGGCTTAATTGAATATTTTCATATTTATATACTATAATGTTTGATCACTTTTATGAGTGTTTACTCATGGCACCATAGAATTCTTTGTGCTTAATACTAAACATTTACATAAGTTCTTGGAACTAGGTTAGGATGCATATAAGGAGCAAACTGACTCTGAAATGAAAAGAGAAGACTGAGTTCTAAAATTTGCTACATTGCTAATGAAATGTGAATTTTAACAAACATAGTTGAAATTGATGATATGTTGTTCAAAACTAGGAGAAAAAATCCTGTAAAAAGCCTTTAGTCCCAGAACTTTTCCATGTGTAGGCATGGAAAAATAGGCAGGTAGTTCTACCTAAACTGGTAGATGGTTTTTCATTGACCATTCTCTTTAAAAGTGCATGAAGGACATAGTACTTCCAGTTTCAGATTGGTCCTAATTCAGTGATATATTCCCAAATTTTTTACTTGTACAGTTCTTTCACGTGAGCAAGTGATTTCCTCTTACCCTCCCAAATAACCTTGGAATGGTGTAACAAAGTAGGTGTTTCCCTGATTCTGCAATTTGCTATGCCTTCCTCCCGTTGCTGCAGTGGAGGGGCTGTGTGCTCTGTCCTCTGATCAGGAAACAAACAATGAAGATGGCATACACTGGCGGCTGGGGCTTGGTATCTAAGAATCACTGGCATCTTGATCTTAAAAAAAACCCACTTCGTAATTCCTTCTTGATTGGTGAACTAACCTCAAACAGAGGGAATAGAACTGCAGCCTCTTTTTGTATCTGAGTATGGAAATAAACCAACTATTTCTGCTGTTATCTTCACATTAAGAGAAGCCTTAGAAGTCTTATGGCTATATCAACATATGTCAAAGTGTCAGATTTATCCCTCCTTGGTACCAGACAGACCAAGGCCCAAACCCTGGGCCATGCCTCTGTCAAAGCTGTGGCGTTATATTTACCGTCTGTGGACAAACATGCAAATGTGCCTGTATCTCTGCAGAGGAGCTCTCTTAAACTTCCTTCTCCATTTTTGAGCCTTTACCATTTCTGCATGTAATCCCGGTCTCTGCATGGAAAAGATTGGAGTCTCCTATTGGGAAATCCACGTTTCAAGAAGAGACAATCTAATCATGCCAGATGAAAGAGGAATGTTGGTATCTTATCAAAAGGACTTCACATAGCAATACACAGTGAACAAATAGGAATGTTCAAAAGCCACAGCCCAAGCTAGAGTCCATTCCCACATCATTCATAAACTTTTAAAGTAGATATATTGCCTATGGGTTGGATCCTAAAATTTGATCCTCAGGTGAGTGGACACAGTTCATAGTGGGCCTAAGTGCACGCTCAGCTGGAAGACTGAAACTTTAACTAAAGTTATTTTGTGTATGTCCCAATAGGTGATACTGGGCCTAATGAGAACATCAAACCTATTTATGTGTAAGTGCTTTGCTGGCTTTTAATACTCTAGACTGCTAAGAATTAAACTTCAAAATGTTTAACTAATTATTCTGAAAGCCAAAGTCGAGGTTGCAAGTACAGAATGATCAAGTCAATCTATCTCAATGAATGGCAAAAAAGATATGAATTCTTTATGGGGGATTACTGGGAAATGTATGTATATACATACATAATTTTCAGTTAGCCCTAGTGAGACTGCATCTGGAGTGCTGTGTCCAGCTCTGGGCTTCTTAGCACAAGAGAGAACATAAAGCTCCTGGAGCTGGTCCAGCAGAGAGCTACGAAGTTGATCAAAGAACAGAAGCATCTGTCTTATGAGAAAAGGCTGAGGGAGCTGGGCCTGTTCAGCCTCGACAACAGACAACTGAGGGGGGGACTTCTTCAATGTCTGTCAGTATCTGCAGGGAGGGGTCAGAGGAGGGACCAGGCTCTGCTCAGTGGTGCTGGGCAATATGACAAGAGGCAATGGGCAGTAAGTGATGCACAGGAAGTTCCACCCAAACATGAGGAAGAACTTCTTTACTGTGCTGTGACCAAGCACTGGAACGGGCTTAGAGAGGCTATGGAGTCTCTCTCACTGAAGGTACCCAAGCACCATCTGGACACAATCCTGTGCCATGTGTTCTGACCCACAGTGGGCCCTTCTAACCTTGTGCTTCTGTGACTTGTTCCTTGTTCGGTTACCAGTTATATTTCATAGTTAGTAAGTGATTGCTAGCTTTATCAACAGTGGGTTTTGTGTTAGGGACACATGTCCTTAGGAATGAAACAAAGAGATTCAGAGATGAGAGATTATTGATGTGATGCCAAGTAAAATAATTTTTGCCTGTAAAATATATGAATTATTCATAATACAATTAAAGTGCTTAAAGCTTAATGAAGTTCATCTCATGTTTGTTCAGTATGTGATATGAAAATATTTTGGTTTTTTAACTTAGTAAAGTAATTTATTTAAATCAATAATTAGCACACTATACAAAGAAATAGAATCAATATTTTCATCATTTTAATTGTAATTAAGTTTATTATGTCAATATTTTTATTTTGACATTTAATCTTGGTAAAGATAATAAGAGCCTTTTTTTGAGTCATTAATTTACATTTTTCTCAGCTGAAATGAGTGGAAAAGTAAATATTTGGCAGAACTCAGTTTCACGGAGATTTATGGAAAATTTAAATCACTTGACATTGTATCTGTTTATTATTCTGTACCCTGTCAGTCAAAGTCACTTTACTTATGAGAAACTCAAAAAGAGATGATATGTGCTAGAATAGAATCTTAACTGAGATTCATCACCCTTGAAGCAGAGGCCGCAGAGAGTGAGAAATAATAACCAGTGATTAGTTTAAAAACCTAACAGACCAAATAGATCTACACAATAAATTTGCAAAGTAGCTATTAAAACTGTTCTTGGAGTATAGGAAGGAAATCCTTTCATTCCTAGTGCACAAGGAATCCAAATTCTTTGGGGTTTACAATGAAGGGCAGCCAAAGATTTTATGTGAAAAGGAAGAAAGACTTGTATTAAATAAGTACTTGCCTATGAGAATGAAATTTATATAACTGCATATAAATAATGATGTAGTATTTTCAGCTATATTAAGATGCTGCAAAAGTAGAAAAGCACTTAAGAGTGCATTTAATTTAATTTAATTTATGTTTCAGTTTTATGAATTTAATTTTAATTTAATTGAATGCTACAGAAAGACTCCTGATGACCTCTCTATGCTTTAGATTAAATGTAACACTTAGAAGAGAAGTTTCCATTAGATGGTGTTCACTTACTTTTTCACAGCATTAGATAGCTTGACTCACTATTGGCATAATATAAATAAAAATAAAAATTCATGATCAGAGATTTCTAATTTGTTAAATGATAAAATTAATAAATATTAGAGTTAACCAACAGAATTTAATTTTAGTAGTTAAGAACATAAAAAGTGCTTTATTATGAGTAGTCATTTGCAATTGTATTAAATGTTTTAGTGACACATAAAACTTGTAAGAACTTCGCAAATAGCTGGCAGTTTATTTTAAATCTTCTTGCCTCATGGTTTTCAGGATGAAGTCAACATATACAGATATTGTTATACTGTGGAGACGGTCTATCTCTTTTGACTGCCAGGATTTTCAGTTCTAAAAGTCTCTTGCAACAACTTGTGGTAAAAGCTTCACTCACAAATCTGTTGTATACAGCAGCCTCTTGGTATTAAGCAGACACATCTCTTTATGTTGTCGAGTGCCGAGACAATATGAAAATAGGAGGCTTTCATACAGGACGGACTTCAATGAGGTGGAGTAAATGCTGGTGCCATGACTTGGCTGAAAACACCTCTCTGGTTACATGGTACAGCTAAAATTTGCCCCATGGGTGTTACTGTATGTTACTCACATAAAATTCCAGAGAGAAATATACAGTTTTCCATCCATCCATCCATCCATCCATCCATCCATCCATCCATCCATCCATCCAAAAATACACACATATACCTGTTTATGTAAGAAGTTTTGAAAATTTTCAAAAGCGTAAAAGTGAAATATTACCAGAGATTATAACAGACTGCAAAATATACTGGCAAATACAGGTCTTAAAACTCCAGTGGGATTGAAAGGACATGATGAGCAACCATATCTAGTTGAAGATGTCACTGCAGGGGATTTGGACTAGATGGTCTTTAAAAGTCCCTTCCAACTCAATTAATCAGTGATTCTACAATTCTATGATTTTTATGATTCTATGATTCTAATCAAAATAATTTTAATTCTTAATCCAGTTCTTGAATTAGATTGAAAGAGTATCTGGAATTTAGGCTCTTGTTCGATCTCTCACAATTCAAACAAGCTTCAAGCACTGTAAATGATTTTTATGTCAGTCTTTGTTTTCCTAGTTTTATTTTTAACACAGAGTAAGAGAAACCTTAGTGAGAAAAGCAAACCCTCATTCTTCCAGAACCCTATGGTTATCATTCATGCTACTCCTTTATTTTTCCTCTTTCTGTACACCTAGAGAAAACTTATCATGATGTTGGACTTTTCTTTCCATCAGTGAGATCTCCTCAGAAATTAACCTTGCTTAGGTTTGTTAGTGTTACTTAGGCTTGAATTTTATTTAGCATTATCTCACTTTTTCTGCTATATTGTTTTCAAAAATAAGTTAGCTAAGGGTTTCCTTGGTTGAGGTTTAATTCCATAGTCAACTTCTAGGTTTTTGGTATCAATTCACAGGAATTATTCCTCAAATATTTTAAGTAATTCCTTCACAAGTGTGGTTTCTATGAATGAGTTAATGTTTTAAATCATACTATAATTGTAGTTGCATAAAAAATCTTTAAATAGCCAGTCTTCAATTGGTGCCTGTTTCACAGGGATGTGAGAATAAATGTTACACTTTGTGTGTCCTTATTTCTCAGACTGCTCTGGTAATTAAAATTTTCTTTTAAAAAGTGGTTTTTTTTTCAATATCGTACTTGTCAGAAACCAGTTTAGAAAATCAAGTACTCTTATTCCTATGTCCTACATCCTTGAGCACTGTCAGTCTGTATTTCGGCATGGCAGTCTTGTTGTGTCATAGTCCAACTTACGATGTTTCATTGGCTGAGAATGCAGAACATGTGGTTTTGGCTGGAATCATTCCTGAACTAGCTGAGACACTGCTGCATGAAACGCCAGGGGTGTTTTTCTGCTGTATCATCCACTGACCTCAGAGACAGGAGTACTGAACCAGTTCTTCCGTACAAGTGGTAATGCTCGTGTTATGGTTTTGCTTGGCTGGAAAATTCCTTGGGCACATCACAGTTTTGTCCTGGCAGAACAAACCATGAAATGTAACAAGAGACTTGGATAACCTCTAGCCTCTGTGTGTGCATGCTTTTTTCCCTAAAGAAACAAATGGAATGGTGCTTTACACATCATTACAACAGTTCCTTAACAGAGGCTGAGTCACGATCCACTGTAGTCAGTTTTAGGACTCTGCTTTACTGGTGGGTCAAACATGAGAACATCCTGTGTGAATTGGAGGAGTTAACAGTGCTCTAGTTCCTGATCTTCACTAGGGATGATAGGGCAGAATTTAAATCTGGTTGCCATGTATTGTTGAACTGCCCATTTTATTTGTCCTTTCCTACCTACTTCATTTTTCCTTAATTTTCCTAATACAGGAAAAGAATTGGCATAAATATTATTAAGTATTATATTTCATATTATTTCCTACAGTGGGCTGTTTCCATCTACATCTGCTTCCTTTATTTGTCATATTGATTTATGAGTTGAAAATTCAATCACAATATTTTTCAATGATCATTGAAATTCTTCTGTAGTCTCCAGTGCACTCCAAAATACTTCTAAAGGCTGCATAACTTCTTGTGGCAGCAGGGCATTAAGTAATTTTCCTGTCTGCTTGAAAGAGTTTAAAATAACACTTAATCTCATTTATTACTTTATACATCATGATAATGTAGATCTTGCACAGGTAATAATAACAATGAAATAATAAATAAATAAATTAATTAATAATTGTAATGGTCTGTCCTACCAACAAATAAAATTGCAGACAGTATGTCTGTATACTATTTAATGTTTATATGTCCAAGTTTACATGAAATTCACTTGCAAGCTTAATCCTTGCTTTTAGGCTAAAAAAGTGTAGTGTCAGTATGTGGTTGAAGTGAGTAAGTTAGTGGTTGCATAGATATGTGTGAGAACATTGAAGTGTTAGGGCTGTGCTCTAGCAATAAAAACATGAAACGTGGGTTGCATGAAACAACCCAGGCAGTAACAGCATAGGAAAGTGAATCCTTTTGGGGTTGTTCACTGGGGCTGTTTAATTTATGGGCATACATATGGACCATATGACCACGCACTTGTTTAACACTTAATTCCACTCTGAGCTATTTAAAAATTGTTCCATTAGCAACAGATTCTGGCATTTGACCTAGTCCTATCAGCACTGGAGACTTACCAGAAAAGTAATTATTAACTTATGTTAAGCAGAATTACAGGCAAGCTGAGTCTCCCTCAACAGCAACAGAGAAGAGAAAGCAGTTTAAACTGCAGAAGATACCTTTGAATAAACTCTGAAAAGGCAAGAAGTAGTTAATCTATCCCCATTGAGAAATCATTTGAAGAAGAAAATATTTGAAGGAGTAATGATTTTCCCAGCCAAAGTCTGGGCCACACAGTCAGCCAAAGAAAAATGAATCAATAGAATGTATCAGGTTCTGGAGAACATAAGTATAGGAACTCTCACAAATGACGTAAATCAGGATTTTGACATTGCAGTGATTGAAATCCCTATTTGGCACGTGCTTAACTTTAAGTCTGTGAGTCGGTCCAACGATTGATATTAAAATTAGACAGATTCTGCAGAAAACTGGTAAAAAGCATTTATTTTCTTATTAATTAAGCTGGTTTTATCCCCCCCTTTCTCCGCCCCTGCCCCCCCCCCTCCCCCCCCCCAATTTAAAATGCAAAAACTTTCTGATTGATTGTGGTTAAGAGATGTGCATTTTTTTTGGTTATACAGTTGGCATCTTCCTGCAGCCTCATATAATATTTACACCCTTACACTTACATAACATATCTGGAAGATACATACATACATACATCAAGGGTCTATGTGCATGTTGGTTTTTTCCCCCTGATAATTAAAGTCTTTATGTTTTCAAGCTGTGTTAAACAAAAATTTCTCTGTTTCTCTGTAAGTGCTTCTTGTGCCTCAGAATCCTTTGTGGACTCCTGTTGCCTGCAGAGACTACTTGTGTATGTTTCAGGAGCCATAACTGCTATGTCACTCTAGCAAATCTACTGCAGGGAAGAGTGACCTTATGAAATTAATTTCTAACTGGAATATATTAGTGAGCTGCTAGTGTAGCTCTCATAATCCATTAGGAATTATTTTTATTTTTACTTCTATTATTGATCCTGTTGAACCTGCTGTATCAGACTGAGATATTCTTTGTGCAGCAGGTACTGCTATCAAGTGCAGTATTTGAGTCACTGATTCTTTGCTTGTCTCAGCTGGAAGATGTTCTTTGTGTATCTCAGAATGACCTGTCCTGCTGACTCATTTGATTCAATCTTTTGAAAAGGACAGTGTTGCTCTGTTCAGTTTGTAAATCAGACCATGTGGGGCTGAGGGCTGTACTCACTAGCTTTGTTAACAAATACTGCTGGGGTTATTTTATCTGCTTTTAAAAGCAGCTCTGTATCTTTAAATATGGGATGAACTGATTATTGCCTGTTAGGTGTTACCTGCAAATACTTTTGTATGACTGTGTCTAAAGCTGATCTTTCTGGTCATTGCTGGAGCAATGCCCAAGAAGCAGGACAGAAGACAAGTAAGATGGCTTTGCTTGAGGAAAATGTTTTGAAACACAGCAAGATGCAGAAAGGGAATTACCTGCTTCAAAACTCACAACTGGTCAGCACTGGAGATCCAGCTCCTGCTGGGAGAGTACAACTGATTGAATTCTCTCAGAGAGAGCCCAGTAACCAGGTAACCATGCTACAGGAAATTCCAAAGACTACAGAGCAATATAGGTATATACAGCAGTACAGAATAAACACTGGGATGGGCTTATTATGGGGTGCCACTTGAGAAACAGCAAGGTTCTCTGCAGAAGAGTTCTATATGTGTAGCAGCTGATCCCTATATCTCCAGTTTTGAAAATAATACCTTCCAGTGGAAGAAGTTAAAGCTGAAACTTGAGGGGAGTCCAGCTTCCTTTATTATCCCTGAAATTGTCACTGATTCAAAGAAAAACTCAAAGCATTCTGTAATGTTTTTTTCTCCATGGTTTTGGCAGCATAACACTGTTGCTGAAGCTCTCCGTCTGTTAAATGTCTGGAAGACCATGTAGATATTACACATAACTAGGGCAGTCACTTCCCTTTGTGTCTGATCCAGCAACCCAGTGTGATTTGTGCAATCTAGTATGGCAAGAATTAACATGACACATCTGAGGAAACGTGAGACCAATCTCACAGCTAATAAAACAGAATATTTTGATCAAATATGACAATGATCAGAAATGATCAAATGAACAGAATATATTGATCAAATAAAAATATCTGCCAATTTTATTTTTCTTGTCTTTGATTAAGCATGACATAGAATGAGAGGCTCCTAAAGTCTGCACAGTGCCAGATCTTATAAAAATACTCAGTATGGGTACCAGGATGTAATTAGCTCTTTTTAGCCACTCATTTTTGCCTGTTGAAGGACCAGGACAACTGCAGCATGTGCCACTTCCTTCCTCTCATACAGAGGTGGATGATAGGATGAGGGATCGGTGGGTGAAGGCCATGCACTACAGCACCAAATCTGCACCTTTTCCACTGAGAGAAGTAATAATGGTAGGCCTTTGCTCACCTGAAATCTCAAGAGGATGCAGTTTCTATACCCACTCTTACTCCTGGGGACCTTCCAACTCCAGACTGAAATGTAAAGCAACTTAAAATTAGACTGAGATCCTGGAATAAAAGGAATCTCCATTTCTAACATTTTTTTGCCTTCATGGGAAGAGAAAGTATTTTATATCCGCTCTGTGCATGACAGAGATGATCTCTGCTGCACACCAGCTATTAAGTGGCTGTTGGAAGAGAAGAGGTAGACAGCATCATGCTGGGCTTCAGGGAAGTGTGCTACAGCCTGGCTTCACACTTGTGCTTCAGGATAATGGCTTTTGTGAAAAACTGTTAAAGCCATTTGCATCAGGCTACAGTTAATGCTTCTACATAGTGTGGGAGATGCTATAACTTTTTTTTCCACTGAAAAAGAATTAAACCCACAGTTCTTACCCCTCAGCAGGGTGTAAGAACCTTTCAGCTCACCCAGAGCCCATCAAAAAATCAAGATTCAGTGACAAAAAGGGTTTCTTGTTTTGTAGCAAAGTATCACTTTGCTACAAAGAAAGAGAAATAACTTGAAGTTTGAACCCTTTTCTCAGGAATTGTTATATAGTTTGCAAGATCTAAAGAAGAAAAGGTGATAGGAACCTCAAAGAGAGATTATCTAGTGTTCCTGATGAACATGTGCATTTTTAAAAGCTGCAAGCATCAAAAATGTCTATTTCCTCTTGTGGAAAGTATTCCAATACTTCATTTACCCCAGTGTTAGAAAGATTTTCCAGTATTCAACAGGAGTTTTTCTCCCAAAAAATTATTTCTTCTTTTAAATCTGTTTTGACCATTGAAACAAGCCCTTTCTTTTTGCAGCAAATTGGTATCTGTTTCAAGATTGTTCTTACCTGCAGGTTAAACAGTCCTGTCCTTTCTCATATTTATTCTTTCTATAGGTATGATAATATTATTTCCTTTCCTGTGGATCCCATGCACTTAGTTCACAGTTTTTGAAGTGCAGTTCAGAGAACTGAATGCACCATTCCATCATGGGCCTGACTAAAGACCAGTAAAGCAGAAAGCAATACTTGTGGATAAACATCTGAGTATGCCTTTGTCTGTTTTTTTGCAAGAGCAGTACTTTGTTGACTCATATTTAGCTAGTGATTCATTATTATCTGTTCTTGGACAAAACACATAAACAAGCTTTATCCCTAAGGATAATCTTATATGAGACAGTCCTATGTACTGAGTTTTTCCCTTCAAGACTTAGAAAACCTCTAATTCATGGGAATTCTTGATGGCGCTTAGTTTTGGACTAAATGAAAATGTTCTTCTCTCAGTTCAGGTACACGAATCACATGTTTGCAATATCACTTAGTCCTTGTATGCTACATCACCACAAGCATTATTTTTTCTTATGTAAGAATAATAATTTGTCAAACTGGATGCCACCATTCCTGCTAAAAACACTCTGCTAGTGAGGGGGCTGACTTTGGAAGCTTTTTTAAGCCTTTCCTTTTCCTGTAAGCCTGGGAAGGCAATGTGCTATGGAAAACATGCATGTGTTTGTAGTCTAAACTTTACAGTCAGAGTTTCTGCAGAGCAGAATCTGTAGACAAAGCTGAGCAAGTTTTGAAAATGTGCCCCTTTTTTAATTTTTACTTGTTTCCCATGTTTTGCATCAGAGAATCTAGACTTCACAGAATCACAGAACATAGTGAGTTGGAAGAGACCCACAAGGAATATCAAGTCCATCTCCTGGCCCTGAACAGGACACCGCAAGAATCCCTCCATATGCCTGAGAGCATTGTCCAAACACTTCCTGAACTCTGCAGGCTGGTGCTGTGACCATTCCCTGGGGACCCTGTTCCAGTGCCCAACCACCCTCTAGGTGAAGAACCTTTTCCAGATATCCAACCTAAACCTCCCCTGACTCAGCTTCAGGCCATTCCCTTGGGTCCTGTCACTGTCACCATAGAGCAGAGATCAGTGCCTGCCCCTCCTCTTCCCTTCACAAAGAAGTTGTAACTGCAATGAGCTCTCTCCTCAGTCTCCTCCAGGCTGAACAGACCAAGTGACCTCAGCCTCTTCTCATATGGCTTCCCCTCCAGACCCTTCACCACCCTCATGTCCCTCCTTTGGACACTCTCTAATAGTTTCATGTCTTTCTCATAATATGGTACCCAAAACTGCCCCCAGCACTCGAGGTGAGGCTGCCCCAGCTCACAGCAGAGGGGACAATCCCCTCCCTTGCCCGGCTGGCGATGCTGTGCCTGATGCCCCCCAGGACAGGGTTGGCCCTCCTGGCTGCCAGGGCACTGCTGGCTCATGTTCAACTTGCCATCGACAACAACCCACAGGTCCCTTTCTGCAGTGGTGCTCTCCAGCCTCTCATTCCCCAGTCTGTCAGTACATCCAGGGTTGCCCCATCCCAGGTGCAGAATCTGGCACTTTCCCTTATTGAACTTTTTACCGTTGGTGATTGCCCATCTCTCTAAGTTTTGGGTCTCTCTGCAGGACCTTCCTGCCCTCAAGGAAGTCAGCAGTTCCTCCCAGTTTTGTATCATCTGTGAACTTGCTCTGTGTCCCTTCCAGTCCTGTGTCCAAGTCATTTATGAAGATGTTGAAGAGCACAGGGCCAAGGATGGAGCTCTGTGGAGCCCCACCAGTGACAGGTCACCAGCATTCACTGTAACGCTTTGTACCCCACCCATGAGCCAGCTGCTCACCCATCACATGATGTGTTTGTCCAACTGTGAGCTGGGCATTTTGTCCAGAAGGATACAGTGAGAGACAATATCAAAAGCTTTGCTAAAATGCAAAAAGATTCAGTCAACTGGATCTCCTTGGTCAGCTGGGTGGGTTACCTTGTCATGAAAGGAAATCACGTTTGATAAGCAGGACTTTCCCCACATGAAGCCTCGCTGGCTGTGACCAATGACTGTGTCATCCTTCAGATGTTTTTCAATACCTCCCAGAATAATCTTGTCTGTAACTTTACCAGACACTGAAGTGAGGCTGACAAACCTGTAGTTTCTGGGTCCTCCTTCTTCCTCTTCTTGAAAACTGGGACAATATTTGCCAGCTTCCAGTCAGCTGGGACCTCTCTGAAATCCCAAGACCTCTTAAAAATCGAGAGAGGCTTCGTGATGACATCAGCCAGGAATTTGGGGATTCTTGGATGAATCCCATCAGGCCCCATAGATTTGGAGGGAGCTGGAGCAGCAGATCTCAAACAATTTCAGGATTGAGTGTGGGTTGATCATTGTCACAGTCATGGTCCTCCAGGTCAAGGCACTGAGATCCCCTTGGTCCATCACTGTGTAAGATCACAGTATTTGGAATCTTAGTATCATATTATTCTCTTTTATATTATATATAAAATAGATATTGTCTATTATATTCTGTTAGAATAAGATCTTAGTCTTTAGGGATGGTGTCTGAAAAGATGTGGCCAAACTACCTGATTCTTGATGTAGTACAGTGAGACAATCAGAGCAGTTAAGAGGCCTCAGTTCTTTCTTTCTCTCTTTTTTTTCTCATTTTGTAAGAGATCGTACTAAATCTCATTAGAGCACTGGCTGCAAGTCTAAAGCTTTTAAAACTAAGCATTGGAACCCTAGAGTTGGTGAAGGTTTGGAGTGTTGTCAATCCTATGAGAATGCTAGCAGAGCTCTGTCCTCATGGTGGCCATACACTTCAGTTCCCAGTATCTGTAAAATGACTCAGAATTTAGATTTCCCTTATCAGTCTCTCCAGAATTACATGAGTTAAGAAAGTTTTAAAATACATTTCTTAAACACGTACAGATTTTCCCAGATTCAGGCTCACTTTACACTGAATGCTAGCAAGAACAGGAAAAAACTATGAAAGTGCTTCACTTTATGACCTCCAGGTGCTGTTATTTTCAGTTCATATAGACAAAATCACTGGGAATCATGCCAGGACTGTTAACAGGCAAACTCTTTTTGTGTGTTTACTTGATCATGATTTGCCAGATACACTTGGCATTGTAAAAACAGTGCAGACTCAGTTTCGTGCAGACATAGTTTTCTGATTCAAGACCTTAATCTTGAATTAAATTCCTAAGATTGGGAACACTTCTGAAGTGTTTGAAGCTGCTGTGTATTACTAATTTAGTTGTATTAAGTTCACCTTGTCAGCTCGTTCAATGGCAGTTCAGACTGATAATTAGCTACTAAATATAACTTCTTTAAATCTAACATTCTGCTTATTTGAAGAATTAACAGGTAAGTTCCTTCATTGGGTTTTAGTGATTTACTCAACCATCCAAAACAGATTTGAACAGCTAGAGTACTTTAGGCACTATAAATATAAAATTGTTGATTCAAGATGTGAATCTGGAAAAGAGTCCAGAATTTCTGCTTGACCATACTAAATTTATTTCAATAACTTCAAGTATATAGGAAGTACAGAAATGCCAAACTACAGACAGTACAGAAACATTCAGTTATGACTGTTCAAGATAGCAAAATGCTTTTTGTTCTGCTAACTTTTCCAGGCTCTCCTGACTTGCAGGTGGCATAAACGATAAGCACCGGATAGATTATTTGTATTTATAAAAAGGGATATCCATAAAATAGAGAATTTGAGATTGATAATGCTATTATCAAATAATAGTAATGCCATTTTTTAATTCAGAAAGTAAAATTACACCTTTATATCTTGACTGAGGAAAGTAGATTTTTAAAGTAACTTATGAAGGTAGGGAATTTATCTGTGATTATATTTGTCAAAAAAATTGTGGGTTTCTTCATAATATAAGAGAGGAAGTTTATGTAGTCTAACTCTTATTTGGCAAATACATACTCAAAATGAGCTCTGAAGAAAAACTGCACAAAATCCTTCAAATGCAATCCTCAATTCAGGGAGGGTTATGTTTTAAACTGAAAATCCCAGAAAAAGTCATAGCTTGGTGAATCTGAGGAAAAAGTACATCTTTTTAGATCTCCCCATCATCTAAGCTGTTTAGTCTGTTTCTTCTTATTATGCTTATTTTCCTGGCAAACTGTAACTAGGAAACAATACACTCTTTGGCAATTGAAATAAAAAGAAATAATCCAGGAAGCAATACTGGGAATACTAGGATGTGGTGTGACAAGCTGTAGTTTTACCTAGGGATTCCAGTTAATTTTTAAAGGAAATGTAAAACTAATACTTGTCCATTGTTGCAAACTTTCTTCTTGATAAGAATGTGCCTTATATTTTGTTTCTGTTGTAGAAATATCTGTAATTATATGCACTGTTTATGTTAAAATAGTATGGAGGGATAAATACTGCAATCAATTACTATGGTGTGAACGTCAAAAAATTTTAATACATTCCCTGGAATACTCTCTTTTTAGAGACAATAGAATTTTGTACCCAGATTAAAATTCTAATTGAACTTATGAGAGGGGAAATGGTAAATCACAGGAAAATTGCCAGCCACAGTGACAAGATTTTTATTGGATATTTTTCTAGCATGCAGACTTTGCTGCTGGGAAATAGCTGGGAAGATTTCCCTCACAGGTTTGATGCAGCAGATAGGTCTGAGGGGGTAGGTGAATTTGAGGTAAGTGTAAAGGAAGCATTAGACAAAGTAGGTACACTTTGGGCCAGATGTCATTCTCCTGACAGCACTGCATAAACTCCGATGTGAAGCTGCACAAGAGCTGGTCAAGGTTGCTGCCAATAGCTGCAGTTTAAGAGCAGGGGGCTGTGTAATCCCATCTGGAAAAAGGGTGTGGAGGAGTCTGGGAACCACAGACCAGTGGGTCCTATTTCCGTTCCTGATTAAATGCTGGAGTGCACAATGAAGAATGTGATCAGAGTGTGCATGAATGAGCATGGCCTGTTGGGAAGGAGTCAGCATGGCTTCTGCTAAGAGAATTCTCTTCTTGCTGGCCTTCTGGAGCTCTCTGAGGGCATCTCTAAAGCACAAAGATAAAAGAGAGCCAGAGATGCAGTTTGTTTTCCACCATAGATTATTAGAGATTATTAAAGAAGTCAAGTTGCCAGAAGGTTGGATGAGAACTTTTTCCATGGGCTGAAGGTTGGTTAAAGAGAAGAAAGTGAATAGTAGTTTAAACTTAAACTCTCCTTGGATCCTTCAGCCTTTATTTTTTCATTTATTTTATAGTTTATGGACAATCAGTTCTTTGTGTATACAGAGACTCTACAAAATTGACTACAAAAATTGGTGTCTAATAGTTCTTCTGTCTTAGACATCTGTGCCCTTTGAAAATGTCTTGAAAGTGTTTTCTGATATCAAAAGTTGCCCATGATCAGTAGCAGCCTGCAAACAACTTGGTCACCGATGTTCTTAGAAGTGTTTATTTATGAGTAGCCGAAATGAGTAGCACAAAACTGTTAAAACATATAAATGCTCCAAAATTAATACAGGTGTTCAGCTCATCAATGTATGGTTAAAGAGTAGTTGTATAAAAAAATTTTCAATAAAATATTCTGGGTTGAACTTATAGTGTAAAATATCTTTTACATCTTACGGCTTCTCCACCAGGTCTTCTATACTGCAAAGTATGGGGGATGAGCATGTGAGTTAATACTTTTATGAAGACCAGCTAAGTTTTCCCAGGGTTTTCAATAACTGCACCATTCAATTTCAGTGTAATTTAGATGCACATAAGGGTAGCAGAGAACAAATAATATTCTATATTATCTGTAACAACTTGTGTGTCACGTATGCAGGTTAGAAAGCAACACATACACAAACACTGCTTGGAAAAGCTGTAATAAAATTGTTCCAGTATTGGGCTCATTTTCTGCAAAAATAGATACATAATTAATATTCAAATATCATCAATTGTAATTTATGCATGAACTTTTTCTATACAAACTCACTTGGATCTCTTCAGCAGGACCAATGAGACCTTATTCTATATCCCCATGATAAAACTAATTTACACGAAAATTTTCAAGGCAAATATATTAAGGCAGGGTTGTAGCAATTAGAAACTTGTATGTCATACACAGACTTGAAGTTACCAGCTGACATAGTTTCAAGCCACCACAACTGTTTTCTCCCACCTGGTAACACTTTTCAGTAAAAATGATAAAGCAAAATGTCCTTGGGCCTGTCAGAAGCTGAAAGAAGACAGCTGTATTTTCTGCTCTGTAGCACTGCCTGAGCAAGGTTTTTAAAAGGGTTGGGGTCATTAGCCTTCCATCTTACTTTTGTTTCTGATGCAGCAGCTGGCTCTAATGATCAGGCTGTGTCCAGGAGAAACAGCAGAATTTTTGGGAAAAGTCCTCTCCATTGGTAAAAATGTCATACATATAGCAAAAAATGTAAAGTGTTGGGTTTTTTTTACTTTCTTTCTCCACCTGCCCTCCCCCCAGCAATTTATTTCAATCTGAGAATCCTCTGAGGCTCTCACTATATTCATTCAGACGTTGGATTTTACCTACTCCAGAAACAGGTAAGTGTTGATGTATTGAAATCTGAGGTTAAGAGAGTGAAAAATTGGAATATTTTTTTTTTCCTCAAGGCAGGGAGTAGGAAAGTAATGAATGTTCTATATTCTGCTTCTTGTCTTTCCCCCTGTTTGTGAACTGGCTGGACCCTGTACCCATTAACTGTTTATGGCAGAGAATTTCAAATGTGGTCTCATTGGAATGCAAGGTTCTGGTGAGAGAGCAGGAACATGCTGAAAGCCACAGATATGGATATATTTTTTTTCTTGCACCAGAGTCCTTTTCCAGCACTTCACCCCAGTAATATGATTTATAGCCATTTTAAGTCTCATTGACCTTGTCCACAGGAGAGTAAAGGGACCTAGTGAAGAACATATTCTGCTTTGGTTCTTAGAAATGTTGCTTCAGAGAGATATTTTGGGTATTCTACTTATCAAATAAAAAGATCATAACAAAATCTGAAGAGGTAACTTACTGGACCTAGTATGTCCTTCATTTTTACATGTTGCTCTCAATAGTATTTCACTAGTCTGTTTAATTACCAGCTAACCCATGGTATCTTTATAGGTATATAGACTCTGCTTTTATGTTGTTAAAATATCACATTTCCTAGCATTGAGATGGGATCACCTACATAAATATTTGCCAGAAAATAAAAGGAGGGTTCAAAGTCAGTCTGAAGTAACAAGCAGAGATTGTCACTGGATAAATGTTTCCTTCTGGCATTAGCACTTAGCCAACACACAGAGCCCATGTTCACAAAATTCAACCCTTCAAAACACACTGTCCATGTGCAACATGCCCCTTTGAATGGACTGTTCTAACTCTTGGTCTGTATTTGGGAGTTATTTGGGAGAAATTACATGTCATAAAACTTATCTCAGGGTTTCACTTACAGGTGGTCAAGTCCTATTGCCTAGGAAATCCATAGAACTGTAAAACTAGATAATGGCAACAGAGGCCGGGTTGCAATTTTGTGCCTGAAATATCCCAAATCCTGGGGATTATCTAAACTAAATTAGAAACTTTAAACTAATAGACTTTGAGCAAAAGTTAAAAATAAAACTACAAAGAGCAGTAGAGGTTTAGATTCAGTATGAATCTTCATCGCTTCAAAGTTGCCCATTAATTTTAAGTGTTCACGTGACTTCAAGGAAGGGTATCTCATTCCTGTACTCCACAACAAGATACCAGTAAGGAGGTACTCTACCCATTTCCTCTTTTAATTTTCTTCTCTGTTTCACAAAGAAAATTTATGTGTGACTTCTCCTGATTTTCTGGCATAATTCCCCCAATTATCTGGCAAACCATGTAATGAAACTCGTTTGAAGATATTGAAAGACACTAACTGACACTTAATTTGAGCATTGCAAGCAATGTGTTTGAAGCTCATCATTGCCATGCTAATTGCAAACATTGAAATATTTCACTGTTCTTCTGATAGAAAGTAGGTCCATAGGCACCTGTGTCCATGTGAAATCTATTGTTGTATGAACAAAAGGCCACATTTGCTGAAATCTGTCACTTCTGACATTTCTTTCTGGGTTAGAAGTGGCTGATGGATGCTAGGGAAGGATCAAATCCTCTTTTCAATGTACATATGTCTTCTAAAATTCTACAATGATTTTTTTTTTCCATATCCCAATGCAATAGTACTGCAGAATATATTTAGAGTTGCAGGACAGTTTATTTCACATATTAATAAATAACTTCAATAAATACTGTTGAAGAACAAGTCATGACAGATTGAGACTTGGATGTCCCATGAATAAGTACTCACTTCTTTTATTTTGCACGTAGAAATAATGCAGAGATGTATAAAATGGACAAACAGAACCAAAACAAGAACTGCCTATAAATAAATAAATAAATAAATAAATATGAAATCACATAATTTTCTAACACATGTGGCAATAATTAACTGTGTATTTTGGCAGTAGCTTTCCTTGCTTAGCAACTATAAAATGAGATATTCTGGATATTTTCTCTAGGGATCTGAGTGCATTTCAGTTTTTGGAATGTTGATAACACTATCAAAATACCACTGTGTTTACATCAACTTTGTTTAAAGCAATTTCTTTAATCTTTTTGATTTAGCTTTTAAGGCCCAGCTTTGTTCCCACTGAAATCGGACAAAAAACCCCAAAACAAAATATATAATCCCATTTGGGCTGTACTAAATGTTGCACAATAACAGCTCTGGGATCCCCAACACAAGGACATGTAGATGCTGAAACAGGCCCAGAAGAGGTCACTAAGTTGATCAGAGGCCTGAAACACTTCTTTTATGGTGTTTCAGCTGAGAGATTTGATACCCAAGAGAAGACAAAGCTTCAGGGAGACCTTAGAGTATGTAGAGACCTTCTGCTACATAAAGGGGGCTTACAGTAAATCTGGACAGGGACATTTTACAAAGTCATGTAGTGACAGATGAAGGGGAATGGCTTTAAACTGAAGGAAAGCAGGTTTAGATTAGCTATTGGGAAGAAATTCTTTACTCAGAGGGTGGTGAGGCACTGGCACACGTCACCCAGAGAAGCTGTGGATGCACTATCTCTGGCAGTGTTCAAGGCCAGGTTGGATGGGACTCTGAGTAACCTGGTCTAGTGGAAGCTGTCCCTGACTGTGGTGGGGGGCTTGGATCTTTAAGGTTCCTTCCAACCCAAACCATTCTATGATTCTTTGAATATTTATTTTACATTTGGGGTTACACAGAGGATAGCCAATTGTAATGTTGGGCCCTGATCCCTGATGTCTGCAGGGCTGGTGACATCAGTTGGTTCACTCAGTAAAAGTAAGTAAGCTTTGCTTAAAATCACAAAAGTTTGTGGGACAAATAAATAGTACAGAATCTACAGCTATACATGCTTTTCAGACAACTTCTAGTGTTATTATTTACATTTCCTCTTGGTTTTATTCCACTGATGAAATTAAGAAATGCGTTTTAAACATTCATTGACCCAAACCTGTGGAGAAAGTATCCTCTGTTGTAGCGAAGCACAGAAAAGAACTCTACATTTTAAGCCATGAATGACTTGCTCCAGAATATTCTCCCTTAATCAAAACAAACCTAATAAGCCCCAAAACTAAACCCCTAAGATTAATGATCTAAAAACATTATTTAGGTGGGAGCTGAGCACTTCCTGAAAGACCTGGATTTTCCAAAGTCCTGCTATAGTTTATAATCTCACAAGAGGTTCAGATTCCTCAAGGTGTCAAGTTACCCAGAACACATAAGCATTTACTAACTAACTTTGATATGGGTTGAGTACTTTGTGCAGGGGTTTGCTCCTGAAAGAAGGTTGATTTTGATTAATGACTTGTTTTATTTAAATTATCTGTGTGTGCAGAAATTATTGGTTTGTGCCCAGTAAACTTCTTATTTCAGTTGAGAGAGAATGCTTAAACTTAAAAAAAAAAAAAAAAAAAAAAAATTGTACTGTTTTTTGGAGAGGGAAATGGAAAGAACTATTTTACATTATGACACTACATAGTTTTGAATAAAAACGTCTTTTGGAATTACTGCTGAATATTAAAATTGGTGTAAAATAGAAAATTAAAATACCTAAGTGATAAGAACAGAATTTAAAACAAAGAGATAACTTTCATGGAGTGATTCTATATTTTGCAATAATATTAATTTAAAGGTGCAGGGGAGACCTCAGTTTCTGGTAAGTAAAGTCTTACAAAATTTCTCCATTCTGAGTTTATGTGGTTGAGAGGTGTTATTTATCCACATTGTTTATGGTTAATGCCAATTTGTCTTGTTCTCATCAAAGTGTATGTCTGTTTTCCTATGTCATTTGAATCTTGTACAACACAACTCTCATTATTGTAGATCTTTTCCAGAAAGTTATGTGATACTGCCTAGTTCTGGAAGTTAGTGAGTTAGCCTGTCCGCCTTGGTTTCCATCCTCAAGCCCCCACGTTTACTTTTGGGGTTTTTTTGAACTATAATCACTTAGATTATAGTTTTAGAATACAATTTGGAAGTATTTTACAAATAGAGGTGAAAATGTTCAATTTAAGAATTCTGTAACTGTGACAAAGAAAATGTTTCCCATGTAAGTATCCTTGCTAGGCTGGTAGTTGAAAGTAAACTTTCATCAGTGCAGCCTTTTACTATATTATTAGAATTGCTTGCCAATCTTTGTAGCGTAACAGAACAAATTAAATCCACGTTGTATGTGTTGATTTAAGAATTTTATGAATTTTCACAGAAAAAAAAAAGAAGTAAATTTTTCTCAAGGAAAGAATGTTAATCAGAAACATCAGGCATGACCAATCCTTACCAGGAAAGGGTTTAGGTGGAACCACAATGTGGTGTTTTTTTCATATTGTGAAAAAAAAATTTAAAAAGGAAATAAATAAAAAAGTTCTTATTTAAGTTTTCTATTGTTGATATAATTTTGAAAGTGAGGAGAATGCCATGAAAAATTTCAACATTACAAGAATCAAGTAATTGGAGTGCAGTTTGCATGAAGGTGGTATGACACTCTTGCAAATATGAATCTCTCTGTTCAGAGCTTGGTTCCAAACTTCTAATGCAAGTTACCAATAAACTTGAAAGCTGAGTTGAATGAAATGCAACAGTGAGAGAAATAAATGTGTTTAGGAAGGGGGCAGATTTCACTTTTTGCAGAGCAGCTCACCTACAGAGTTTGTGCTCAGCTGGCTTTGCTATAAACCAACTTCTGTTTCCTGGAAGTAATGAACTAAATGGCACAACATGTTTAATATAATTTTAAAATTTTATATACACATAGCATATATATGTAGCTTATAGTGTCCTGTGAGCAATATCTTGTTTACTGTTTGTTGACAGATAAAAAAGAGAATTTACAATAAGTTAAAAGGGAGGCAGTATTCTTTCCTAGTTAACGCACCAGGCTGGCATTCTGGAGATGTGGCTCTACTTGTAATTTTTCCAATAACATTTATAAGTTTGGACAAGTATTTTCATGCCTTATCATCTACTCTGTGCCTTTTCTTTTGACACAACCTTGACAGCATACATATAAGCAAAAATATGTTAACTTCATTAGTGCTTTGGAATTCTGTTTTAGCAGACAAGAATGGCGGTGGTGCTTCATTCCTGTCTACACCCTTCATCCTCTCTCAAAACAATGTGTCTGGGCTCCAAATAGAAAACAACAACAACAACAACAAAGTGTTAGTTTATTTATATTAATTAGAGAGAAATTTAATTTAAAAGTGACTAGAAGACTCTGATATACCCTTATTCTACAGTCCTAAAAATGCTACTGAGGAATTGTTTAACTGTCCTGAGGAGAGCTTCAGGTCTTCCTGTTACTCATTCTCAGAGAGCTGTGAATTAAGGATTGGCTCCTACTGAACATAGCTGGGAGCAAACATGCCTAGTTCCTATGGCAGTGTTTTCAACAGGTACACCTATGGAGAAGCAGTAGCATGAGCACTGACATTTTTGCAGCTGATCTTCAGAGCTTTGTGGTTATTGTGGATTGCTGCTGCGCCTCAGACAGCACTAAATGCATTTAGTGCACTCAAGGTTGATATTGCTTCCTAAGGAAAAGGAAGCAAATATTAGGTCCTTGTGATGGAGGAAAAGAACTTGTGTATCCTTTGCTGCATGGGAAAGCAATGTAAACTTTTGTTCCTGCAGAGTTGTGGAAAAGGTGTCCTATCACCCTTGCCAGGGATTGGGGCAGAGAGTGCAAACAGTTTACACTAGCTGAGATTCAGCTGTGATGACTTAATTCCAGGGAGATGCCCTCTCCTTGCAGCATGATTTCAGGAAAGAACATGTAGCAAGCAGCAGCTCACTGTGCCTGTCCCAGGAACATCAGATAATGAGACCCTCTGGGAGACCTGTGACTGTTTCCCTTTTCCACTTTCATGCTATCCCCCAGTGATGCCTTAGGTTTTAACTTTAATATTTTTCAAATCCTGTAGTGCTTAGTGTGTAACTCTGAAGTTTCTTGTAGCCTCTTAATTTCTGCTCTCTCATGCTAGGTAGACATAACAAAGCCTCTCCGGGCCTGCTCTTCAAGGACACTCAGACCATTGTAGGCCCAAAATGTGTAAACCAAAGAGCCTCTAAGGGGGGCAAGCTGTGGGAAACTACATCATTAATGGAAGCTTTAATTGGAGAATTAACCCTGATGTGCTAATGAACCAAACTTATAAAAGCGTGAAGAATTCATGACCTGTCATCCGTCCTTGGGTCCATTTTGGCAGTAGCCTCTGGGCTCCCCAGGGGTACCTCTGAAGGCCCTTCAAATAAATACCTACTTTTGTTCCTTTAGTCCTGTCTAGTCTCTGTTTCTAGGAGGCCTCTTAAGGCATCAGCAGTACAAATGATGATGTTTGACAAACAAAAGACATCACTGAAGACTTGCTGGAAAAAACAAGATTAAAAATTCAAAATGTTCTACATTGTAGAAGGTGGGAAGGAATTATTACATCATTCAGAATCATTGGGCACTTCTCTCTTGGATTCACTTCATATTTCACGACAGTTCTTCAATGACAGTTTAATCTTGCAGCCCTGTGGTGGGAGCTGATATACTGTAAACTCAGAGTGAATTTTAATAGAATAGAAAGTACAATGTGAGGTTTTAAATTTAATAAAACATATACTTTTAATTTCCAGTTACAGATTTATTTTGTAGATGTCTTGCCAATACCTGATTAAGATTTGCTATGAGCCTTCTTTTTCCTTTCTCTGACAAATTTCTTGTAAAAACTAGTGTGCAATATGAAAAATACATATATATGCGCAAAGGAAGGTGGGGCCTGGAGAATGGCTTCAGTTTAAATGCATAAGCAGAGAGAAACGGGGAGCATAGAGAAAACTCAATTGAATGGACTCACTATAAGTTTCAGAACTTGCACACTGTAAGTTTTAAAGTAAGGCTGAAGAATGAAAGATTTTCTGGTGATTCAAAGCATCTGGAGGTAGAAAAAAGCTTTGCAGCAGTTGTTTGTGCAGTAAAGTCCATTCCAGGACTGTCCTTCAACTCTGACTTTGCACTCTGCCCACCGTGCCTTCCTGTGCATAGGTGGGTCCCTGCACATTTTGATGACTTTAGGTGCCTCTCTTCTCCATGTACTAGAAAGGACTCAAGATTGGAAACTAGAAAAAACTAGAAAATTAGAAAGTTTTGAGTTCAGTTAGCAGCATTCAATCTAGAGACCCCTGTTGCCATCTGTTGAGGCAGTTATTTTTATGAGTTAGGATGTACCAAGGAAAGGTTAAGAGTTACATTTCTGGAAATTGAATACACTATTAGTAGGTTCTAAAGAAAATTTAGTTCTCAACAGCCTTCATCTCCAGGTTTCCAAATCTGACCAATATTGAGTTAGCCTGGAAGAGAACTGGTGTCTGATAGTTGCTTTGCAGTGTTTTTTAGGAGGTTAGTTATCCAAATGTCCTGTGTGGCTTTCCCAGTTATTTTTTCCAGTGCCTCTATTAAGCTGGGTCACTACACACAAAGGATAAAACCCATACAGTTGCATTACCTGTATCATTATTCAGAACTCATAAAATTGTTACACATTTTGCATTTCTTACAGAGTAGTTTTGTGTTCTCTGCAAAACCTTATACAACATGTTCAAATTAAATAGAAGAATCATCATAATAATTGTAATAAAATCCTACATATTGTGTACTTAGCACAGCTTGTCTTATGATGTCAAGACTCATGTATTTTTCAGCAGGTTTTGAATCATGTGGTTTTAGAATCTCAGTTCTCATTTCATTAAAGGTCATAGTTAGCTCTCAGGATTGTGAAAGAAAAAAAGAGGTGAGGAAAAACTATTAATATCTCATTATCTGAGATTGATTGGCCTGAGGTTGGTACAGTCAGATTTTGGTAATACTTCTTAAAAGTAACTTGTCACCAGACAAGGACAGGTAAGCATGATATTTTGTATGGTGTCATGAGGTCTTCCTCTGATCTCAGTATGTCTATGAAAATAAAGGCATGATAAAGCTTTCAGATTTGTTGTGCACAACTGAAGTTGTTGGCTTTTTTCAGAGTGCTTTGGTTTGTTAAGTTGGTAAAGCATGTTATTTGTTTCATCTTGGTTTTTAGTAATGGCAGATGTTTTATTTTGTCTGGATATTGTTAGATTCATGACAACTGGATCGCTTCCATGAGGGGACTGAATGGTAGGAGGATAGAAAGCAATTATATTTCCCTTGAACTACCAAAACTCTTTTAACTTTGCTCTCATGGATGTTCACAAGTTGTTAATGACTTAAAAGGGGGAAAAATACAGTGATCTACTATCAGAAGAGGATTCTCTTTGAATTAACTCTGTTTATCTTCCTGTCAACTGCTGTAGGTCCTGACTTTCAATTTTAATAAGAAATTTGTTGGACTTTTTTTTCATATGAAGAACTAAAAACCAGCAATTACATCATGGGCACTTGCCACATCAGACTTTGATGAAAAGAGATACAGCAGCTTTCTTTGACCACAGCTGTAGGACTTCATCTGACTCTTCTCACAGTCTCCAGATTCTGATCCTGTTGTTAGTCCTTACACTATCCCTTTTTCCCAAATCCGCCACCATTCTGACTCCTCTTCCATTGCATTTGCCAAGCAGCTACTTAGGAAATCTCAGCAGGATTCAGGATCTGGCCCAGAATTTTCGTCAGTTGATGTATTTCAGCTGTAGGGAAAATGGTAAGTCAGAGCCTGAGAAATAAGGAAGGGGGAACCAGGCTCAGTCTTTATGAGCAAACCCTGTCAACAAAAACTTCCTTGCCAGATGCTGTTGCTTAGAGGATTGAATTTACTCTGAGAGCAGGACAGCAAGACTGCTTAGTACTTGCAGATACAGAGTATTTCCTTGCAGTTTTGTACATATGTGTGGGTGTCACACTGTCTCTGTGCAGGTTTGCATGGTATTTTTAGTTGCTGAGACTGAAAGTAAGCCTAGGTTTTAATAACAATACAAATTTTACACTTAATTCTCAGGGAACCAATTCAATTGTTTTATTAAGATGACAAAATTAAACCTTTCCCAATATCTGCAGTCATTTAGGAAAGTTAAAATAAATAAATAACTAAATCTGATTTGGGTCAACTGAAAAGTCAAATGAAAGCAGTATCCACTGAATTCTGCATCTTTCCTTCCTGTACTGTGAAAGAATGAGGAGAAAATTCACTTGTCCTGCATAGCTCAGACAGGTAAGCTGCAATTGTACAGAAAATGTATCTTGAATAGCAGCATCTTCAGCTGCAAGAAAACAAATAAAATGAGAAAAAAATTTCTATAACTAGTGTGTTTGTTAATACATGGAAAATGTGTGTTTTCATGGATAGAGATCAAAATGTAACCAGAGCTGATGATAGGTAATATTCATGGGTCAGTTACTTTGCATAACTCATGATTAACTCAGTCATTAATAGGCTGATAGAAAATAACATTACATTGATAATCTAGCAGCCACTTGTTCTTGTGTTAACAGATTTAAAATAAGGATATGGGCTTTGATTTTTTTTTTTAATATTAGAAGCTTTTATATGTTGTTGGTTTTATACATCTAACACTGCTTGTGTGAATGAACTGCAAAAGATTACTGTTTATTTGCATGAGCCTATCACTTATTTACTTTAAAATTATAATTCCAGTAAAGAATGTTTAAATATTTTCAAACAAGTTCTAGAACCAAACAGCCTTTGATTCTGATCAAAACCAAGAATAATAAAAAAAATTTCAATCTTTGCAGCAATAATCAATGAGGCTAGTAAATCTGGATGAAATTGATCTGTTGATACATAATCTCTAAAGAAATTGTTTGTTAAAAAACAACAACAAAACAAGACTCCTGTCTTCAGCTTCTCAGCCTGTATTTCATATCATCAGAAACTGGAGTAAAAATGAGCTTTCATTTTTATTTGGTGTGCTGTTTTAAAATATTGCTATATTGATTTGTAATTTATTTTCCATTAGTGTGTTGATTTCTTCTATTGATAAAGAGTGTCGAAGGGCTAACTACCTAAACTAATAGTTTCATAATTATAATGTTCTAGTGAGTCTTAAATGCAATAAAATAATAATAACAAAAAAATACCTCTCCACAGGAAAGAAAATTAAGATTTCTACTGTAAGATTGGGAAATTCCTCTCTGAAACCACATTATCTCAGCTGTGAAATTCATCCTTGCTGAATAGTGGTTTTTTAACTCTCATCAAATATTCTGACCTCCTTGAAACCCTCTGGATGTATATAATGGAACTGTGTGATTGATATGATGTATCTAATCTAACTGGCAATTTGGGCATTTTTCTGAGAAAAAATGATTTAATATCTGACCATGAAGAAAAAAGACGAGACCAGACCACCAAGTTTTCTTCACTCAAAGTATCTCTTGGTTTCAAAAGAGTGTGGAAAAAACATTTTATTTGTGGCACTCTCACCCTGCTTAATGCAGTCAGTGCAGCCCAAAGTGCAGAAGTGAATTCAGCACAAGCTAGAGAAATTCCAGTCTCCTTTCTTTAAAAAAGTCTGATGGTAAAAGGACAAACAATCTTATCCATACTAGGCCATATTGTGGAGCTTTTGGCAATTCCCGTATCATCATAAAAATATATTTTGTACTGGACATCAGGGTATCCTCGCATTTGCAACTTCCCTTTATTTTTCATAGCATCTTTGTCACCAAGCTGCAAAGTAGTGGTTGTGGCATCTTCAGATGTTGGTAAAGTTCAGTTTTCAATGAGCAGACTTTGCTACAGTGGGTGTTTAATTTTACATAAATAAGCTACAAGCTGACACTAAGAAGAGGTTTTCAGCCTGAAGCTGAAAGTTTCAGAGCACTACCCAGAGGTTATAGAGACAGTTGTTTCATCACAGCTTTAACTACTGATGACAAAATCAACATCCACAGCATTAAATTAAGAATCAACAGATTAGTTGATTCTTAAACTATTCTGCTGTAAAGACAAAGTTGGAGAGACAAAATTCTTTCATCAATGTTTGAATTATCTTTGAGTTAAATGAAGAAAAATGAACAGTAACCAATACAGTTGTAAAATCACATTTTCAAAACTGTTCAGCTTGCACCCCCACTTTCACTAAAGTGCATGTAAATATTTAAGTAGGTATGGATTACTTGCAAGTGAAGGACTTTGGTGGAAATTATTTTAAAAATATTGGAAAGAGAATTAAGAGTTATTGTCAAATGAAGAGAAAAAAAACATTGGAAGACATTATAGTCAAAGAAGGTAAAATATCCTGAGATTTCAAGTTGATTCTCAGGAAAGTGGTGGAGTCACTGCCCTTGGAAGTGTTCAAAAAACAAATTAACATGGCACTCTGTGATATGATTTAGTGGGCATGGTGGTATTTGGTTGAAGGTTGAACTTGCTGATCTTAGAGGTCTTTTCCAAAGTTTTCTACAATTCTGTGATCTGAAAAGCAGTAAAAACGCATATAAGAATGTGTCTAAATCGACATCAGCTGCAGAGAACCAAAGTTTTGGCCTGTAACATGGAAAGATTGTGGAGAAACAGACAGGAAGATAATATCAGGTGCTTGAGTGGCATGAGAGGATAGTTTGCTGGTGCATTTTAAAGAAAGACTAGAGACAGTTTCTAAAATATTAAATACTTTTTAAAATTAGCATATCATAAATCCAAAAACATATCTTCATGTTTCTTCTGCTCTTTTGCATTTCTAAATAGTATTTTATTGCTTTTTAATTATGATATCAAAACAATGGCTTCTTGTTCTACCAATTGCATATGTAGGCTGGGATTCGTCTTGGCCACCAGAGAATCAGTCATCTAGTCCAAAATTGGATGTTTAAGTTATCTCAGTAGTTTGTGGTAGAGAAGGACTATTCCTGTTAGATGGGGTAGATATGATGTGTCATTCTTGGGAAGCTTCTCCCTGGTTAAGTATGATAGTAGTTTATCCTGGCTGTGTACCTTTGATATGGATAGTATTTGGTGAGATGAGTCTAACCCACAGATGAAAAAACAGGACATTTTATATGCTATTTGGGACTTAGGTTACTGCAACAAAGAAGAGATGAGGGGTATCTCTGGTTAACTTATAGACAGTATGCTTATGTAGTTCACATACATGTAAATCTTGCAGTTTGGTCACTAAAATGAGGATGTATTTGTGTATGAAATGTTTATGTCTGTGTTTCATTACATAACAGAAACCATTTTGATGCAAAAGTGCTTCTCTCTGAGTTCAGCCTTTTTCTAGAAAGGCTGACCCTGTTTTTGTATGAAAACCAGCAGGTTTTATCTAGGTTTCTCCATGCAATGCTGTTTTCTGAAACCCTGTATATTATGACATGCTGATGAAAGCCAATGTGATTCAGCAGAAAAGCTTGTTCACAGAAACAGTCTTCTAACCCAGTTAGCTGTTTAATTGCAGGTCTGGGAACAGCTTGCTTCTGCAAATATTCAAATTTTAATTGTCTGCTGAGTATAGAACTTTGTATAATTTCTAAAATCCAGGAGCTGTATTGTAATTGTACTTAGGTCTACTGCAGTTCTAAGGTGAGTGCACCTGCATGGATGCAGACGATAATTGCATTTAGACTAATGGTGTGCAATGGAAATCATGTGCAAGATAAACTCCCCAAGTGTTCTGGAGAAACATAAGTCCATAGAAGCAGAAGTCCACTTCATATCGTGTTTTCCACAAAGGACTTCCATGTATTTTTGTCTCCAGCTCCTGGACCAGGACTTCTGACTTTGTCTAGGATTCTCTGCAATCAGACATTTCCATGGTCACACCTTTGAAATGCCAGTGTTCTGAGGTCCTTCTGGGAAGTCAGTCACCTCCCTACCACTTTTGGGTTCTTTGTCTTTATTTGACATAGGGACTCTTCCCCTTTGTTAGTTGGATCTAACTCTGGATTTTGATTTTAATGTTAAAACTTCATTTCTCCCCATGTGTTCACAAAAATGGACAGCTAGGCAACTAGACTTGCCTTGAGACATCCCAGTCATGTGGGAACAAGGGAATTTGACACACAAAGGGTTGCAAACCATTGCAAGGTTTCTCCCACTGTCATCAGGGAGCAAAAAAAGGCATGACAGGGGAGTGAGAGAAAGTAATCCTAGTTTTGCTACCACTGCTGCTGCAGGTGCAGGCAAGAGAGAAAAGTGACCTTGCTGTCAGAAAAACTTTCTGTGTTTCTCATAAATCTTGATTCTGAGTTGGTGGTGGAAGCAACACCAATAGATTTGCCTTTCCAGTGCACCTCGAGTCTGTGGCTTCTTTGCCAGTCCTGTAGAAACTGCTCAAGGTGACTGCCCTTGTCTTAGTCTAGAGCTGCTCCTGATTATCTGTGTGAGAAATGTACTGTGCATGCAATGCCTGAATTCCCTTTGTGTAGATATGTAACTGCTTTATCCTGGGAGATTTAGCTCACATACCGCACACAAGGCAGGTCAGAGAATCATTTTCCAACACAGTCAGTACAGAGCCAAATTGACTTTCTTCATGGCACTCCCTCAGAAAAACTTGTTTATATTGTGCAAACAGCTTTCAGGGGAGGAAAAAGAGAACAATCAGTTATTCATGCAAAAGCATTGGTTTGGCTAGAGGAAATGTTCCTAAACCCTTACAATTGTTTTTGAATGTTAGCCAGTGTGAAACACAGACGTAATGTTAGGTTAAATGCAATTTCAAGTAGCTAGGGATGAAGGAGCTTACCAAGGACAAATGTCTACAGGCATTTGGGGTACCAGACAGACGAAAGGAAGAAGGTGAATTTTCTCAGGCAAGGAACTACAAACTAAAACTTTGTCATCATATTAAAGGCACATTAAAAATTAAATCCACAATATTTAGCCTTCTTAGCAATTTTCAGAGTAATTTTAACCTGAGGCATATTTAAGATTATTCTTTCTGTCTGATTTCTTTTATGACGTGTTTTTACTTGCCCTTATCTAACACAATTGCTTTTAATTAAGGTAGTCTGGATGTAGACTTGGCAGCTGTTGCAGTGGGGTAAATCACAACCAAGTCCTTGAGTGCAGAGCTGCAGAGAGGAAGGAGATGTCAGGGTGCCAATTTACAAATTATGAATAACATTCTGCACTTCCACATTAAAGCTGGGTGTGTTGTCAGCTTCTCCTGAAGCTGACACTGGGGCACATGAGCCCAGATACATCCCATCTAAGCCATGGTACTTACCTGAGGCATCTAGACTAGGAGCTTACTTAATGTTGCCTTCATGTCTAATTGGAAAGTACAAGCACCTCTGGAAGGTAATTCAGCACACTTGGGATCTGGCTGGTTCCCTGCAGGTGCCCTCAGCTGGCTCCTTTGGCTGTGCAGAGGATGGAGAGTGACTGGTGTGCCAGTTTATGTGACCTAGGTAGGTCCACAGTTAGATGAAGACATTTAGACCACCATACTCTGGTGCCTGTTTTTATTCTGACCCTCAGTTAGGCTCCGAGGTTTGCATACATTGAATGGAGATAGATAAATAGATAAAGATGAAAATCATAACCAAAAAGCCAGCATGCTTTTGGAGAATTGCCTCAGCCAAGGAGAGCAGTGTGTATCCAGGTCATGATGCTGTTAATATCTTATGGAGCACAACACCCACAGCTCTAAACCAAGGCATGTTGCTTTGCCTATGCCTTGTCCATATAATCATGGACATTTTGTTCAGCATCCTGCTACTAACAGGAGGACAGACAACTTTTTCAGGTCCACTTGTCTTCTTGAAGTTCAGAGGGAAAATCTGCATATGGCCCTGAATCCCAAACAGTGAAAATGTGCCACGGTTTCTTCTGTATGTGAAAATTTAGACTGTTCTTCCAGGGAGAAGTTTTTAGTGTATTTATCAGACATAGCAATTTATTCAGTGTTTCTGAATGCATTATCAATATACTACTCGAGGCTTGAGGAGCTGTACAGCAAATTAGGGCTGCATCCAAATAGAAATTCAAGTGTTGCAATGCTGAGGCTTGCACAGGTAAGGCATATAATCTCTGTGGAGGAGTCCAAAGCTGAAAGTGGCCCTTGGTCCCACCTGCAATGAACCAGGACTAGCAGGTTACTCAGAATCAGAATCAGAAGCACATTGAGTAGGGACCAATATGAATCAAAAGTGGGAAAATCTGAGGACCACAAGGTGGCTATGGTCATTTGCTGTTGAATGTTAAACCAGCAATAATATATATACTAATAGTTCAGGGTCCAGGGAAGGACTACTTTTTTCTGAAATGTAAGGAGGCCAAGTGCTCTTTCTGCTTCCCCTGTGGTCAGTCTGACAGCAGTAACCCTGTTGGTTGACTTCATTACCACCTTATTAACAGAGTCTTTAATGCTTATGTACTTCTTAAGTACTTTAACAACAGGGGAAAGTCGAAGGGGTTCTTCCCAGAAAAATAACAACCAAATGGAGTGATGTTGGAAACAAGGCATGAGGAAACAGAAGCTGTGTTTGGTCTGTGTGTGAAGGTGCCATTTCAATGGCTGTACAATTCCCACAGCAGTCTTGCAGTGCCAGGAAGAGTGAGTGGGCAGCAATTTGGACGGGGATGCTCACGCAAAGATCACAGGAGAAATGCTGGCAGCACTTCCCCTCTTGTTGTTTAGGGCTGTGACACAAAGTGGATGTGGCAGGATCAGTATTCAAGAGGGAGTACACAAATAATCCCTTGACTGAAAATAGTTCCACCAAGACATTAGTCATCTGGGGTAGGACCCAAACCACAGCATACTGATCAAAGAAAGCTTGGGGCCTTGCCTAATCCAAAAGATGCAAAGCAGGAATAAGAACTGCTCTGCTGTTGTGCACTGTGAGAGCTGCAGCATCTCTAGATTTGCTGTAGTTTATGTCTATATAGACAATATTACCTGCCAATGTAAAAAGAAATTGTGTACTTGTTGCACAGCTTCACAGTCTGGCTACTGTGCTTCTTCAAGGGAAACAGAAGTGTTTTTCCTAAGTATTTCTGTTATTTTAGTAACAATTTAGATTTAAAAGGGAATCTGACAGGAGCCAGGAGAAATTGGTTTTGGTTAGAAGCAGCAAAACAAAGCTGTTTAGTTGGAGATAGAATCACCTTCTGCAAAGCTAATGGAGAAAAAATTCAAATCCAGAGCAAGCAAAAAAATTATTAAAGCCCAAGCTTAAGTGTTTTTAAGAGTCCACTTGACTTGCAAACGTTGACACAACAGTGAGCTGCTTCTACATGAACTTTTTGCTCTGCTGCTCTCGGAGACCCAAACCTAAACTGAAGTCCATATGTGATACATTTTGGGCAGGTGGTTCAACTAAAAGCCATGCAGCAATTCTCCTTCTTCCTCAAAGGGTCCTTGTTTGCATGCATGGACTTATACCCAACATGTCCAAGTACTACTGCAACTAATATAAACTATTTTTGCCATTAGTTAAGTGGGAAAATTTGGTCTAGTAAAAGAACTTCACTGTATCCCTATGACAGGTACAAAACTTATATCTCCAAAAGCAGTCAATAGAATGCACTTTATCTCTATTTTGAAGCAGAAGTCTGGTTCAGAGTCTTTATTTTCTGTCTTTAACGAGTCTAATGGAAAAAGTATAAGCAGGGCATACTATGTAGTCTTATTTTGACATTATCCATATTTATTTTCCCCTCAAGAAAACTGGGGAAATACAATCTAGATTAAATCAGCATATGCATGTGTTCAGTTGTTGCTCATTTTGATGGAATTAATTAATGTGGTGTTGTCAAACCAGAAGACCATTTCAAATCTCTCCCAGCATGTCTCCTCTGGGCTAAAAGAATAAATCCATAATTTCCATTTTGAAGTGGACATGTCCATTCTGCACAGACAAGTAAACAAACAGAAAAAAAGGCATAATATTAACCCCTTGGAGATATTGTTGTATGTGTTGTCTCTTTCAGAGTGTCTGTGCTGTCATACATCATTGCAAATGTCTTTTAAAAACCTGATGACATCCTGAGTGTCAGCCGCACGAGAAAACTTCTACAAATCAAACTCAAAGGGGAGTTCAATTACAAGAATGGCAGTAAAAATTATAAGGCTGGCACAAATATGAATAGCCTTGCTTTAACTTATCTATGAGACAAAAAAAAAAAAAAAAAAAAAAAAGATGCTGATTAAATGATTTTTTTCTTTTGAACATTTCATATATCTGCACCAGTCCTGGGTTTGGAAAAACATTTCAGTTTTTAACAGGAATTAACAAACCTGAGGACTTTGATCCTTGACTTGGCTTTTGCTTTTATTTCAGCGTGGGGAAAGATTATCTCAGTTGCTTCTTTGTCTTTCAGAAATTTTTATTAGTGTAAATGACAAGAGGTTTTCCCTTTTATGAACAGCCCATATTTCACAATTATTTTAATTGAATCCTCCCTTTTTGTAAACAGTGATTTCTATGAGAATTAACCAGAGTGACTCGTTTTAAAAAAGTTTACTGTTTCAGAAAGGAGTTACAGTCAACTTCTCATACAAAAACCTCGTCCCAAATCAGGGATGATATTTTGTATGCACTTTGATAGTTCTTGCAGATGTCCTAGTAAGTGGAGCCTGTTAAGCTGTTGGCTGACATTGATCACACTTGAACATATTTCAGACTCCTCTTACTTTAGCTCCGATTAGTGTTTTATGTTGTGGTTGTTTGTTTGTTTTTGCTTTTATTTTGTTTTGTTTGTTTTTTTAATGTTACATTTTTTTGACATTGTTTCTTTTATTTTTTTGTTTCATTTTTGTTTGGTTGGTTTTTTTGTTGGGTTTTTTTTTAAACCCTTAAAATTGATTGATATAACTGACAACTCATTCTGCCTCACATATGTTTAAAAAGTCTAAAAATGTATTGTACATCATTATAATGCTATGTTATACTTTGAAAACAGATTAGAATAAATCAGTATACTGCTTAAAAAAACGTTTAAGCATATCAGTAAAAACCTATGATTTAATCAAATAGGTGCAGCTTTCTTCTCTGGAAACATTTGTATTAATTTGGCTTGCATGTGGTAAACAGTATTCCTAGTGCTCCAGGATGGCTGGTTTTATGGTTTTATATGGAGGCAGCTCCATCAGGGTTGTCTCAGTGTGAACTACTTTTTCCTGCTGTTCAGCTGAAGGATATGTTTTAGTCATATGGATCTTGGAAAAAATTGCTGGTGTCAGAAGCTGTGATTTGATGAGACTAGATTGTTACATTTCCAAAGCCAACTTAATCTGTCTGTTTGGCATTATAATGCGAGATACTTATTTTATAACACTATATTTCGTAAAAAATTATATAGTTCTGAAGTTCATTAGAGGGTTATAAAGATACTGATTGGATATATTTGTAGTTTAGCACGACTGCAATTCACTTATATTAAATCTCTACTCCAGTCTGTACGATGTGAGTCAGATGTTCTCTGTTTTTTGCACTGTTAAATTCAGTGGGTGTTACTGAGTAGAGAAACTGATTGATATTTGATGAAAAATCTTTTTCTACTAAACTAAGGAGAATTTAAATATAAAAAAGGAAGAACTATTTATTATAAACATGTAGGCATAACTGAGATAATTATTATATGTGAATACCCCAAATGAATGTAGGTAGTTCTCCTACCCACAACACCCATCTCTTGTGGGTAATTAACATTGTCATATAGAATAACTTCCAAATATATTTTCCATGAATATCCTAACTCTGTCATGCAGGTCACCTTACAAATATTAGTTCTGTCTTACAGTTAATTCTTTGAAAAATACTAACTTTTGTCTTTCTCAAAGCAATATTTCTTTATCCTGTTGGATGGGTCTATGAAGTATATTAAATTATGCTACATTGGTTTACAACGAGTTTGGTTTGACAGAATCATAAGTAATATAGAGTAAGAAAATGCTCACACTAATAAAGCTGTGGCAGATGCTAATAGATGTGGAGCTCTGCTTAGGCAATGCACAGGTAAATTATAGAAATAATCTGTGTAAAAAAACTTCTTGTCCTGGGTTACCATCCTCATGAGCTGTTGAAACCAGGAGGGGCAGTGTTTCCTTGCCTCCTCCCTCCAGACTATCTCTCTGTTAATGGCCCTTCCACATGACTCAGAGATAACTCCCTCCGGACCATCTTCTGTTAATGAGCCTTATCAACACTTGGCCTCATGACTCATCACCCCATTTTGAGATGCTCCACCCAGAGGGAGGAAGCAAGCATCCCATCCTGGATATAATCTGGGATTCCAAACACTGCAGACAACCCTTCCACTGGATTCCCAGAGGACAGGAGCTACACAGCCACCACCCGACCTTGCAAGGAAGAGCAGGCCCTTTCTATGGGATCACTGCTTTGACAGAACCACATCCACCACTTCAGGAGGACTGCAGCCCCCATTTTATTGGACTTCTACCGCCACCCTGAGTAACAGAGTGTCAGGTTGTATCCTGACTTTGTCAGTTTAACCCAGTGTTTTCTGCCTTTTTTTTTTTTTTTTTAAATTTCCCTATTAAATTGTTATTCTGATTTAGTGCCTCCCACTGGTTTGTTTTTAAACTAGTAGACTTCTAAATAAGTCCATGAGGTACAGATTTTTTTATCATTATCAAATATAGGTACTTCATGCAAACCTATTGAAATACCTGTTGATGCATTTTCTTAAACAGAACAAGATTGACCACAGCTGTTATCATTCTTTTAGTCCTGAATTTATAATATGTGGTTTCAACATTAATATATCTGAGAATCAGGCCTGGTGATTACATTTATAGATTCTAAAATTCCTTGATTAAACCAAGGGTCATGCTGTCCCAGTCGCTTGTTTTGCTTCACCAGAGAGAGTTATTTGATCTCAAGTTATTTACCTTAACACTTTCCAAAACACAATGCCATATGAAAGCAAGGGTTCACGAAGTGTGAGGCTGGTGCCTGAAGGAACTTCTGTCTGTTTTGACTGTAAACACTCTGTGAATTGTATCTTACTATATATTTTTATGTTGATATTGCATATTTATATTTACACAAATAGGTGATGTGCTTTATTCAGCACAGTTATGAGTCATTCCCTCCAGACCTCAATTTGATTCAAGTACCCTGATTCTCTGTGAGCAAAGTCTGATGACTCTTCACTCTGTATTGATCAGGATTAGATGGAAGGTAAAAGTAGGCCAAGCCATTTGATAGAGAAAATTTTATTTAAACATTATCTGGATATTCTGGAAAAATAAACTCTTTTAGAGTTTGTCCTGATTCTGTGAAGTTTGAAAATATATGCTTTTAACTTAAATTGCCATAAAACCTTCCTTGAGATATTTTCGTTTTGAAGTTTTTTGCAGTTCTGCTGCTGCACTGATTTCGCAAAGACTCAGATGCTGGGAATAGGAATGGAATGAACTGGAACAGTGTCTAGAAAATGCATATCTAAATTCAACTTTGCTGGGCACAGTAAATAAAAATCCATGTTGTAACACATTGGGCTTTCAAATACCCCATAATAATGAGACTTATGAAAGAATATTCAGAGGAATACCCACATCATCATTTTTGTCCTGAAGGTGGTTTTGTTTGTGGCAGGCATAGGCAAGGCAGGTGACGATAGACACAGTTAACAACAAAGACAGGCAAGACAGTTTTTGAATGTGAGGGAAAAGCTAAGAGTAAGACTAAAATCTATAACACAAGCAATTTGTACAAGAGAAAATGATGGTGAAGGGCAGGTCTGTGACAATTCATAGACATAAAAGAAAAAAAATGGCCTGGGAAACTTGCTTGAAAACACTTGCAGTCCCCGTGTATTGCATGCACAGTGGTGTGACTGGAGTTCATTTCAGGTCTCAAACAGAAACACAAATGTTTTCAAAAATCAGAAAATGTGATAGGATGGCCACTAAAAGCTCAAGTCTGCTAATGGTGATGCAATACCTGGATAAATGCTCGGTATAAAATAAAAAGTATTGTATTTTCAGAGGTTGGAAATTCCTGTGATTGAAAATCTGCTCTGCTGGTAACAACCAGGATCATGTGGACTCATTATGAGAAACATGTAGTTTGAACATGACTTTTCTTGGTGAAGGAAAATGTCATGTTCAGTGTTCTGGGAGTTCTCTTAATCTGTTCCTTCCTTTGGAGGAGAGGCTGCTGCATGCCCTGCTGTGCAAGTCCCAGGTTGAGGACAGCACTTAAAGTGTGGGCCCACTTTGAGGAGATGCCATGTCTCCTTCTGTGTGCTTGGGTAAGAGCATGGGTATGTTTGTGTCTGTAGTGTAACAAAATTGTAATGAGTTAGGGGCACATACTTTGGCAAAAAACTTTAATCAGACTCCAGAATGCTTCAAGCGTAATGCTGGTATTTGCTTCCACAAATGAAAGGAGTTCTTCATAGGCATATAGAAGCAAGTCAGTCACCAGTCATGCTGTCAAATACAGATTGCTGTTTTAGTTGTATTACTATATTTAGAATTTAATTCTCCTATTTCATGAAGTCATGAAATTGCTTGTTTTTGAAGTACTTGTTCATAAAATTGTAATTTCAAGGTCTTTATGGTTTCCCTAAACTCAGTTTAGAGACAGAAGGTGCCTCTGTAGAAGCAATGACAGCAAATTCAAGTAAGATTAATAAATACCACCTGGCAATACAGTGATACTCATCAGTGCAAACAAATAGCTCACAACCTCTGTTAGTGATGGAGAGAATGTGTTCTGGATGAAAGACAATGCAACTGTGCAGCACTACATGTCCAGTGCAGCTCGCTGCAATACAGGATGATGTGTGATTATCTGAATGACAGTGTTAGTGCTGTCCAGTCTGCCTTCTAAGCTATCTGTTCTGCCAGGGACACACAGGGCCTTCTACATAAACTGAATCATAGCCCCACGTGGCAACTTGTGACACAGTGAGAACCACCAAAATAGAAGTAGACACTGTCCACACCCTGTTTCCTGGAGCGCTTGCTGTGAGTTTCTATTTATCTTGGGGTAGCTCACCTAAACATTGCTGGCCAACATCTGCTTTTAGCTGTGCTGAATCTCGTCATACAGGAACAGTTCTTAAAGTCTCAAATTTCTTGTCACTGTGTTGGGGTGCTTGGTCAAGCTTCTTGATTAGGTTCTCCAGCCAAAGGATAGTCGTGCAGTAGAACACGTTCCCCAGGGAAATGGACACGACACCAAACCTGCCAGAGCTGAGGAAACATTTGGAACATGTTCTCAGGCACATGGTGTGAGTCTTGGGGCTGTCCTGTGCATTTTCAATGATTCTGTTATGGAAACAGTGTTATGAGTTCAGTAAGAACCATCTCAGCGCTGTGGAGCTCCTACCTCCCTGTGGAAGACGCAGTAAAGTTAGTTTTAATTGGGTGATACAGGTAATAACATCATGACTTAAGTCCTGTCACCTTAACACAACTGTCCATTGTGTCCTTTCTGTGTTCTGGGAGTAGCTTGGACATAGCCACTCCTTTGCTTTGCTAGGCTCAGCACTGTGACACACTGTCATGAGCACAGCCATCAGCACACATTTTGACAATATGTATACACATCAAGTGAAGTTTTCTACAGCGTCTCCGAGAGGAAACTTGAGAAGGTGGCATTGAGACTGATGATGGAAACCTTCTAAGAACCTCTGGAATTGGTCAACAGAAGACTTTGTTCTGCTGAAATTTCTCCCTGACTGTAGAGGTGTGGACTTGCCTGATCTAGCAATCATTTACTTTGGCCAGAGCATGTAACAAGACATCCTCTGCTTTGGTTGCAGCTACCTTTGGTTGCTTCTGTCTTCCCCTCAACATGCTCCTTAGGTCATGCATTTTAAGTGAGAAGGCAGAGAAACTACATTTACGGAAGTAAGGCAGAAATCAGAAACTTCCTTTAAACAGTATAGGTTATGGAAATGCCAGGTTACAGTCATTGGTGTGTTTTATGCAATCTTCTGGAAGCAGTGTGGTCATTTTCCTAAGTAGGGCAAAGGCAGAAATAGGATCTAAATTTATGACCTAGAAATCCAAGATGGTTACTAGTGCAGTCTTTGAAGCAATTGTATACATGTTAACTGGGTCATATAAATTTGTGGTGTGACAGCTCATACAAGGAAGTTATAAATAGATGTGAAGAGGAAGTAGCATAAGAAGTGACAAATATGAGGCGATGCAAGCAGAAAAATGACCTTTCAATTCTATTCTTCCCTTTTAAAAATATTTATTTAGCATAAGACGTTGGTAGGAAGGGTGGTTCAGGGAGTTTAATGAAAGCAGCCTTTCCTCAGTCAGGAAAAACGTAACCTTTGACATGTGGATTCATCAGTTCTCTGTTGGCACTTCATTTGCTGAGCTGGTGACAAGGAATCTGAGGTGTGCTGAGATGCTAGATGTTCCTGATTCCTCCAAGTGGCTGGCAGAAGGAGACGACCTTGTAACTTCTCCAGATATTGTTAAATCCACAGGGATGTTTATTTCTATACACAAGCAAACAAAAATTGAACTTTTGAGGTGTATTCACAGTTTGTGATGCTATGGAAGGAGCTGATTTTAAAATAGGATAAATACTTCAAAGACTGTAGCTATTAAGGTATAAAGTTTCTGCCTTAACTAATGTTGTTAACTGCTTTATACAGAGCAAATTGCTATTTGATTTCCAGCACCGATGCTGAGAGGACTTTTCCTTCTCCTTTGCTATGGGTTTACCAACTTGTGTTCCTGATTGTTTTATTCCAGAAGCTGTTGCATGTTAGCAGTGACTACCAAGACCTTTTTGACAAAGCATTCATTGGGTGCATTGTCATTCATTTGCATAATATATGCTCCATAATCTAAATATGGTTTTAACCAGCTTGTAAAACCACACCAACCAGCAAGATTATCTTCTGTCACAGTATTTTACAGAAGGTTTATATAAGAGATCTTATGTTTCATGAAAACACGATGTTTAGCATAACACCAGAAAGAATTAGGAGTTCTAAGATCCCTTAACTTCTGAAATGTTTTTAGACATTTATATCTTTCATGAGACATTTTGAAAACTGATTTAGAGGTAGCATTGCAAATATTTATTTCAGAATGAGCTACAGAGAAGGGAATAAAGCCCAGGTTTCTCATACGGGTTGAGCTCAAATGTGATATCTCAAAATATGCTGGGCTATTGATTTAATTTAATATATCTCTGGGTATGAAGGTCATCTGGACACAGTGAATCAGCACAAGGCCACATATTACTTAGCTGCATGGCTATTACTGTGCATATGTTTTGCACTGGCCTGTTGCAGAATTTATTAATGTCCCCATCTTTTACTAGCTTATCTCCCCAGATTTTTATTAGGTTTCTATCACTGGCCTTCCTTGTTCAAAGTAATCCCTAATCTTCTTCATCTTGTTCTTCCTGTACTTGAGGGTTGCTTTTCTTCACTCTCTTGAAGCATTCATTTTGCACTTGATCCAAAGATCCATGTAACTCTGAGCCTATCCCTGCAGTGTAGCACAGCACATTGCGTGCATGCCTGGGCCGACGGGGCCCTGGAATCTGGAGGAGGGTGGCCGTGTCAGCACAGGGATGCCAAGCTCATTACTTGGGTGCGGTATCACACTGCTGCTGCTCTCCTGCTTCCAAGACACAAGCGGGTAACCTAGCACTCTGCTCTGCCATGCAGACAGACCAGTTTGGGTATGTGCTAGCTCAGGCTCTCGCTTTGCACACCCTTGCACAATGCAGACTTGCTTTCCAATTCTGTTCAAAGGGCTCTGCCCCTCCTGGGTTCTACATAGTCTTTATTGTTAAAATCATGTTGATGTTAACTTTTGCTAATTATCTCATTGCTAATTTGAGTGCAAAGAAGCCTTCACTGGAATACAGGGTGTTTTTTTCACCCGCACATGTTCTTAGTGAAGAACAACATACTAAGGTGTCCCGGAAATACAGTCCTCACAGTGTTCCTGGATTATATGTGCCTTGTAAAAGCATTTGTATAACACAATTACAAAAAAAGAGAACTTTACTAGATTACGCACCAAAGTGATTCATCTTGGATGCAGAACTTTGTGTAAAAGCCAAGTCAATTTTGTTATGACATAATTTCTAACATGCAGAAATATTTACATGTTATTACACATCTCCTTGTTACAGCACTGACAATTATTCTGGCCAGTGTTTTCAGGCTGCTTGATGCAGTGCAGTGCAGAATAGAGAGCTTTAACAAGAACTTCCGTTTTATATGAAATGTGCTGCCTTTAGATCTGTGTTACTGTTTCCTGTCTTAGCAGAAAGCAAGGAAGATGGAAAAGTTCATTTACAGAAACAGCAAATATCATATTGACAGCTCTTGTAGCCTGAACTGTGTGGGCTTAAGCTGGTCAGCATATCCTGGCATCCAAGCCTTGTGCTTTCCTACTTCAAGTATACAATGAAGCACGTGTGATGAGAGAGACTGGGTGGTATAGTTGAGGACATAAATCCACAGACTGCACCAATTCGCTCCTTTACACTGCACAATCATGTCCCTGAGTGATGCACTCTCTGCTCTGACATAGGAGCTGTGTGGCTCTGGTCTCCTTGTCTAGATCAGCTGGACTCACAGAGAGAAGGGAAGTACTTCAGTGGTACAGGGAGGGTATACAGTAGTACAAGGAAAAAAAATCACTGTGACTCAGTGATCTAAATCTACAAGTTTTACTGACATTTTTAACCCCAAGTAGTTCAGATTTCTCATCTTTCTCTTTATCCTGAACTTTTTTGATATTTTCCCTTCTCTCTTCTCCACCATTCACTCACCACACAGCTAAATCAGCTCTGGGAAGCCCTGTGCTATAAAGTGGAGTATAGTTTGAACTTGACTTTAAAGATACTCACTTGAACTTTCTTGGATACAACACATATCTGTTTACGCAAGCAGAAGCTTATAGACTGGCTAATTTTCCTGCAAAGAGAAAAACAGTGAATGAGCTTATGGAGTGCTCTGCCAGTTTTCTTCAGGTATGACAGTCAAGTATTTTCAACCCAGCACACCTAGCCCTAAGGCAAAACTCTTGAGCATTATAATTACAACCGATGAAATGGATGGCAGTCACTCCTTATCTAGAGTAACAGATATTGCTAGGCATACCACATGTCTCTAAAGGTCATTCGTGACCTATTCCTATGATGTAAGTCTCAAAGAGGAATAAAATGGAAACCCCAGAGAAGTCTGAGTCCCTGGTGTCCCAGAAAGCCAGTGGTCAGAGAGGAGAGTCATCAACACAACTCTGGGGACTTCCCCACCTGGAAGACAAATGTTTCAGCAGAAAAAATGGTTTTCAGCTCTTAAAGAAATACACACAGGAGGCCAAGCACATGACTAGAGGTAGTGTGATCATTTTGCACTGACAGAGGAAAAATTGGACCTCTCATGATGGCAGACATCAATCTACAGGGTGTTTTATTTTTCTGATTATTTCTACCCAGATCCTTTTTTTTATGTGTTGCTAAATTGCTTCACCATGTTGGAAAAGTGAGAATATCTTGATTGTTTTTTGGTTTTGGCAGTGTAGAGAAGGTGACAATGAGACCCCCATGCCAGCCACGACTCCAGAGAGACATTACAGTAGAGTGAGAATTAATTTGGCAAGTGTGGACTATACTTATCACTGCATAAAATATAAAAATCACAGTAATTGTTTGGATTTTAATGGTAGTGTTAAATAATAGAGAGGAAAAGACTTGCTGTAAATACACCTGGAAATGTTCTTTTCACAGAATTAGATTGGAGATCAATTGAATTCAGTGGAAATAATTTGTTTGTCATCCAAAACCTCTAAATGATGTATTGTACTATTAGGACCAGTTCTATAGGTAGTGCTAATCAGCTCAACTCTTCTGGCTTTAAATGTGCTGAGCTCTTTTACTGCATCTGGGAATTTTGGGTTAGATCCAGTATGAAACTGTGATGCCCACATGTTTGGTGCCAAAGCAGCTTACTCCATCTGACTCCTACAGTGATATCCTGGATGGAGAGGTATTTGTGTAGGCAAGGTTCCTGCAGTGTGTGGGAACAGCCAGGTGCCCGAGCATGGTATCCTCAAACCCCGTAAGCTGTTGAGAGAGAGCCAAAAGAAAGGGTTAAACATAAGGACATGCTCTGGATGGTTGGGTGGGGGTGTTTGGGTTGTTATTTTGTACTTAATGATGCTTCTCTTCCCTTTTTAACATTAAAATCAAATTGTACATTGTACTGGCCTATTTATTATGCATCTCCCATATTGAGCTTAAATGAGTTGTAAATACTTGGATGCTATCCTTTATTAAAAAGAAAAACCTTGTTGATAGTACAGCAATAATTAGGAAAAGAGTATTATGAATAATTTTGGCCAGGTTTTAATATTTTTTTGGAAGTAAATGCTCTCTTTTTACTTAAGAGCTCAGAATAAGGGAAAACTCTGCATGCAGGTTTTAGTTGGTGACTCAGAGCTTTTTTGGTTTTTTGTTTGTTTCCGTTTTCTTAGTATTTTTCTTCCATCTTGACACCATCTTTAACACTAGCCCACACCCTATAATGGCATGCACACTTGCAGACGTGCGTGTACATTGGCAGAAGTATGTCAGGAGGGCATAACAGATATTGACACTGTGCCTGGCTCCGGCCATCAGTAACATTTAATTGTTGATAATTTCTTTAAACTCCTGACAGCAGTGTGGGATGCATGTGGCATGTAGGTAGACCACCTAGCAACATGGCAAACGAGGCTATTGGGAGTGCATACCTGAACTGGATGGAGTCACAGGGTTCCTGTCCTTAATCCTCTTGCTTTATAAGGTGATTGTGGAAGGTTCACCCATGAATCACACAATGGTGTCATCCTTACTTATCTGTTGGCAGACTCTCCAAGGGCGAGAATGTTATTGTAGCAGGGCCTTGCATTAAAGAGAAGAGGATTCTTTGTCTGTGTAACCCTACAATACAACCCAGTTTACAAACTTATAAGACAACTGAAAAAGAAGCCAGTCCAACAAATGGGAAGGACAGCAAAGCCCGCATTGTGCTTAATTCAAACTATTTAACTTTACTGGCAAAAGGGCTATTTGGCAACATGGCAAAATAGCTTTCAGGGCCTGTGAGGGCTTTTCTGCATGGAACTGCAGAAATGAATGCTGTATTGCAACTCCATTGAGTTCTCCTCTGTGCTCTAGTCTCATCTATATAGGAAAATATTTTCTGAATGCTTCTTCACCTTGAGAAGCCTGGGGTGTCTCAATGTCTCTTTCTTCAGACATCCTGCAGTGGCCTTATGCAAAAGTTTCATTTTCCAGTGAATCTGTGCTCCCCAAAATCTGGCTATAATTGCTTCTTCTGCAGAATCCCTTGTAGGAAGGTAGCAACAGATTGCCCCAGAGATTCCTGGGAACACGTTTTAGAATTTACAAGAAATTTTTGTGCCTGGGGCAGGTGACATCAAGCCGTTTGCAGTAGGTCCATTGTAAAGCTGGGTAACTATCAGGGCAACAAGTGATCTTGGGATCAGGACTGCAGAAACTGGTAATAAGATGTTTGGAGACCACTTCCTTATGATGCTCAGAGTAAGCACTGCAAGACTGAGAGTAGATAACATTTGTAAGGAAGGCTATGCAGAGTGCCACTTGTCTTGGATACCTTGGAAAGGTGGTCCATAGGCACTGACCTCTGACAGCTGCCAATTAAAACCCAAGTTCAGGAATATTTCTGCCCTTCAGCTTCTCTTAGGAGCTATAGTACCTGCAACCAGAACTGATTTTGAGACATTCCCATCCACTCAGGATCTTGAGCATGAAGGGTGTTTTATTAATTTGATTTTGAAGGTTGGTAATACATGGTTTTTGCTCCAATCACAAGACTCAGTAAACCCAATATTTTGGCACTTCTCTTTCTGGATCATTGCTGATGAAAGAGTTTAGAAGAAAGTTAGGCATCTAGCCCAAGGACAGAGAGTGCTTCTTACCATGCGTTGGTTCTTCATTTTGCTGCCTAGTGAGCTAGAAATGCTTCCAGTCAGTGCTGGGAAGGACCTGGCTGCATGCTTTCTTGGAAGTGTGTGCACAAATACTGCCTAAAGGGATACTCGGGCACATCAGTAGGTCTGATCTTGCCTATTTGGAGTGTAAGGTTTAATCCCAGATGAGATTGCATTGATCAAAATGAATGAGCTGCAAGGTCTGGCTCCTAGTTTTCTGGACCTGAGTGAGAAACCACGAGTTCAAAGGATGGCACCCAGTCCCCCTTTGGCACAGGCAAGGAAAGGTAGTTTCAACAGGTAGCAAACTGACGGTTCCTCCTGCTTCATGGCTAGTCTGGAAAGTCATTCAGAAGGGCATCTGCAGACTGCATGTTGCTATGAATAGTGCCAGACTGTGACTACGTGCCTCTGCACTGTGCAATCACCACATCCCTGCACAGTCCCTACCTACCTTCCTTGGCACAGGAGAGTTCCACCAGGGCTTTGCTGTTGGGAAACCTGTGCATGGCTGCATACGCTACATGCACCAACTTACGGTGTTGTTTCAGATGAATTTATGCCGTTGTTTTGGGGGCTTTACTGCAACTGCAATAGGGTGAAGTTATTTAAATTCTGTCTCTGTCACACTAACACTTTGATCCTTTATGGTTTTGTACACGGTACCTGTGTTTTTTGATACCTAAAGCATGCATATAAATCTCATTAGCATTATTTTGCATCACTAACCCTTCCCAAGGTGTGGAAGGTTTGCTGGAAGACCTCTGAGCATCATTCCCCAAATGCCTGAAATATCAAAGGCCCATATTAAAGCAATGCACAAAATCCTTCAGTTTGACCTTCAAAAACCAGGGTAGCAGGCTTCATTGCTTGAGGCTACAGGAGATACTATTATTCAGGTTAGGGGAGAACTGAAGTTAGCGTTACCAGATAACCACATCTGCAAAACCAACTGATTCAGATAGTTTTCCTCCTTTGACAGGCTAATTTTTAAGTTCAGAGTATCTCTTGAAAAGCAGTAAACCAGGAAGAGATCAGGAATATCCCCAGCAAACCTGTTATTCTGATCTTTTGTTATTTTTCTTATTATGTACATATACAACAAAATGTAAAAATACAAATTGCTTTAGATTAAGCAAAATATTATCCCAGCTTATTAAATAAAAACGTCTTTTATTCCTCCCTTGGAAAATCAACATTTCAAACATAATTTGAATTAGTTTTTAGAATATTTCATGACCCAACAAGCAGACTTACTTGCCCATCCCCTGGCTTTCAGCCTGGAATTAGCTTACTGTCATGTCTACAACCAGTTGAAAGTACAAATAAAATTCCCGTGAACTATCATATCCCTGGCTTGGATCCTTCATCACTTCTCTTTAGACTCCACAACTTTCTTCCTACCCACCTAGTTCCCCTGTGAATATACACCTCTCCTAAAGTCCCTCATTAGGTCAGGCAGTTCTTCTGTGTGTGAAAAACTAAATTTCCAGTATATCTCACAATCACAACTAGACCCAAATTTTCAGGAGATCAATATACCCACAGAGTTTTCAGCCTTTTGTAAATAAAGGAACCGAATTGTTGTGGAGCTGCAACCCTGTCTGGGGCTAGGGCAGAGGGAAAGAGGCAAGCTCCTCTGAACACATGGTCCGGATGAAACTTAATCATATTGCTGTCATATAAATATAAAATGTATGGTTTGATGGATAAGGATATCAAAACCCGGTAAGACAATGAAATTACTCAGGCTGACTGCCACTGTAAAAATCAGGATGCCACAACTGGCTCTGCCAAAGACACTTTGACCAGGTCATGCTTTTGTGGATGGGTAGCTATACACAGACATGTATGTACAAATCCAAGAAGGGTTCTTTTCATTATGTTTTAGGACCTAGACTTTCCCCTTAACTTGCCAATAATAATCTCTCCTTTCTCCCTTGTCCACATTGTTGCTCCCTTGTCTATGTTGTGCTTAGATCAACAGATCTTCCAAATGGGAACTATCCCTTATTCTCAGTTTGGTTTGCCAATAAATGCAAAGGAATTTCATCTTATGACTCCAGGCTTTTTCATAATTTAAAACACTGAAAGCAGGAGTAGAGAGGTACAAAGTGATGAGGGAAAAATATAGGGTTGTCTTGCTGCAGGGATCTTTTAATAGTATTTTTTCATTCCTATCTTTGAAGAAATAACTACTTAACTTTTCAGAGATATGCAAAAAGGACACTGTCAATAACAACGGTACTTCATTGCTTGACATTTTCTCTGGTATTTTATTGCTCTAGTTTTTAAGCAAAAGCAGCAATCCCTATCAGAATGTGCTGATAATGCAGATCTATCTTCAGTAAATACATTGCTTTCACATATGGCCTTTTCTTCAATAAACTTTTAAACTTTTACAAAAGCTTTTGGATATTAATCATTACTTGATTCCTTGGGGTTTTCAGTTTGATTTGCCTTTTCGATGGCTTCAGTGTTGGCAATATGTACTCCCCAAAATGGTAAAACTGCTTGCTATCAGATTGCAAAGGCTGTTTTGCCAGAACAGGGTAGCAGCAGAAAAGACTCTGGCATGACACTTCTGTAACCCTTAAGGAATTTCATGATCTTCAAGATGGACAAGATAAATCACTGGTGAAGTGTTGACAGCCCTGAAATATTTAGGGTTATTAAGTCAAGTCTAGAAAGCAGAGGGCTTGGAAAACTTGAAATCTGAGGGAGGTAGGGAAGGAATTGCATACAATCCCAGTCTTTTCTTGTATTATAGCATTTTGAAATGTCTCCCTGCAGTAATTTTTGTAAACTGTGAAATTTGACGATAAGATAGATGCAAGGCATAACAAAGGAAACTAAGATTTTTTAAATTTTGGTTCTTATTTTAAAATTATAAGAAGTTGCTGTGAAACAAACAACATACATGTGAATACTAGCAAGATGTAATTACTTATGTAATTACTTATGTGGCACATATGTCACAATCCTAAAAAATTTTTTTTGCAAGGCTTTTGGTGTTAGTCTGTTTTAGGACTGTGGGGTGAGGTTAACGAAGATTAACTAGTTGAACCTCAAATTAAACCAAATACAGACAGAGTTTATTGCTATTTACCTTGACTTAGTAATAGGCAGGGTTTGCTGTCGATTATGACTGACCTCACAGTGACTTCATATTGTCATCAAACTTGTTTGTAGCAGCTTATAGAATTTCAAGAAAACCACTTCTGCAGCAGATGAATATACTGGTTGCTGCCAACTGCTGTGAAAGCTGACATACACTGCTGCTGTCTCCTGCAGATTCCTCTGAAGTTTAACAAATGGTTCTTAAAGTTGTTGAGGTTACAACAATAAACAAAGTTTTTGGAACTTTTTTCATCACAAGTTGACCCTGAAGGAAGCTGATAGAAGATGATCTGTGGAAGTCTCTGACACTGATTCTGAGCTGCAAAATGTCAGAGCTTTAATTCATATTCATCACACTTGAAAGTTGGTGAACTCTGCCAACTCTCAGCTGTCCAGACATTCTTTTACAGTATTCTGTAATTCCTTTCCAGACTTTGATATAAGAGAACCCTCAGAACAGTTTCCATTTTAGGTATCCTGACATATAGTGGAGATAAGTGTAGTGGGGTCATGAAAGTGCTAGTCACTTTGATTTTATTTATGACAAGGATGTCACAAGAAGCATATGCAACGTGGTAGCTCCGACTCAAAATTTTAAGACGGGTGCCTCTTTTAAAACGCTTTGCATGTGATCTTGTCTATAAAGGAAGCTTTTGAACATCATTCAGTATTTACTGGTGAATGTCTGGACGTACCTCTAGCATTGGTGCTACTGTTTCGAGCCACCTACCAGAAATGCTGTGTGTGTAATCCAAGGAATAGAGGAAAAAAATCTCTTTGATTGCCCCACCCTTCAGAACATCTTTTACCCACTAAAACAACAATGTACATTCTGAGGAATTAGATTTAACCTGTCAGTCCCTCCTTTAGCAACAATTTGTGTGAAGTTGCTCTTCTAGTTGTCCAGAACTGCTGTAATCTGTGAATTTCATTAAAAATACCTGTTACAGGGGAGCAAAAATGAATTTCTGATGTTTTTAGGTGAAGAACTCTGCACAGAGTTATTGGTCATAATCCAGATTTTTGCTTTCAGCTGTGTGCTGAACTAAGCTTCCAGAAAAGTCATTAAAACCTGAGTGCTTGCATTTTTATCAACAACTTTGAAATGTTTGAAGTGGAAAACCTAATTTCTTCTTCCTCTGTGCTTATGTCTCTTTTCATGTGGCAAGAAGCTGTGAATCACCCTGTGTGTGGATTCCAATCACTTGTCTCTCCTCTGATCATTTTAATATGGATGGCAAATAAGAGTCAATGCAGAGTAAGTGCATGGAAATGCAACCCACGTTGGAGAATCAAAATGAAACTTCAGTCTGCTTTTGGCATCACTTTTCTCAGATTTCCCCAACTTTATGAGTATGATGATACTAACTGACATTTGGAAAGCTTTTTAAGATTTCCAAGTCCAGAGGCCTGGTTAACTGTCATTCCACTCAGATAAAACCCCCCATATGTTGCATTCTTGTGCCATTGCAGAGATAATAGGAGTGGTAACAGTGTTTGTGAGAATAAAGGGAAAGTTGTTTTTTCTTGAAGGCATTTAATGACAAACATACTAATAAGGTCAAAGCTGAGATCAAAGACTATCCTGGAATTCATGGGCATGTTTGTGTTTTATACCTTTAAGCTTTGATATGACTTTCTACTAAATTCATTTACAGCTTAGCCTTGTAAAAGTCCCAGATTTCCTGGTTTACATGCTTTCATTTTAAGTGGATTGCACTTGATCCATCTGTTTGATGAGACTGTTGTGCTTCTGTCTCACTAGTAATAAAACTTCTGTGGGTAGGACATTGCATGTTTATCTGGCAGTTGCAGGAAACACTATCACTAACTCTTGAACAATGGGTCTTTCTATTGACTGCATAAATTATGTTTTCCAGAGCAAGAGAACAAAGATTTCAGATAGTTATAAACAGTAAATTGAAGGGAAGTTTGGGGTCAAAGGGCAAAAAGATGACTCAGATTTCTTTTCATCATATTTGAGAAAAGGTACACAAATGCAGATGAAAACCATTGGTGTTTCCTTTAGACCATGTGTGCCATTTTCTGAAGTCTGCCATCTCCCAGGGACTGCAGACTTCAGAACACACCTCTGCCTGTTACAGCCCCAGGATACTGGTCTAGGTAGCCAAAAGGCCTTGAATTGTAATAATAAGCTAACTTATTTCAACTAACAAGACATGAATACTAGTAATTATTCAATGCAGACAAGAACAAGCCTTTGTTTTACAATGTCCCAGTTGGAATTGTAACATTGGATTGGAAGTGGCCCCAGAAGCGAGAGTCCATGCCTTGCATCCAGACATTGGAAAAGTTTCTTGTGCGTCACAGCCTTCTGCAGCCCGTTATTCACAAAACATTTTCTAAAGCCTTAAAACAAGTCAAAACCTTTAGTACTAACCTCCAAAAATCACAGCAAAACAATTTGCCAAAGGAGAAGAGCAAGAAAGATTACTGCCAAGCCAATGTTCACAGTCTTGCAAGAGCAAAGGGTTTGTTAGGAGAAAATGCCCGCAGGAGCCTAGGAAATAAGTAAGTCCACTTCTATGGAATGATGCACTGCCTTCTCTGCTGCCAGCTGGACTTGGAGGCATAGTCCCTCCAGGTTTAGCACTGAGAATATGAAAAGAACACTTTAATTAGACTGTGGGAAACTTTCAAAAAGCTTTGAATTTCCTTTTTAACGAGGTGTGTTTTTCTGCTCCGGCAAATACCTCTTTTTTGCTTTAGGTTCAGATCACGGTGGAGATACTGCTTTTACATCTACTTCATGAAAATATGAGTTTACCTCTAAAGAAAATAAATTTGTAACATCCTTCTGGGTAGTCCATATCAGTGCTAAAGCATAGTAAGATGTAAGTATTTTGAAATATACATCCTTAACACAATTCCTTAACACAATTCTTCTAAGATCACTCAGGTTTAGGTACCTGTCCTGCATGAGCTTTGATCTTCACACTCTGAAAATCCCACTGGACATCCTAATAAGTATTTTCTTAACAGTGCTACTGTTTCCAGTGCATTATGGTAGTAACAATACTTGGAGCAATAATAATAACTGGTATCAAGACCAAAACTTTCGCAAAACATTTCCAAGGAGTTTTGTTGCCTTGCATTTTACTGTAAAACAATAGGGTGTGAAAACAATAGCAAGGATTTGGCAGAAAAAAATTTGCTACAAACTCTGTATGTAAGGAGTGGGAGACAGCATAATGGAAGTTCAGCTAAGGGAGGAGCATCTTTTCAAGATCTTTTTGATGCATTTTATTTCAAGGCCTGCTGGTCTCAGAAAGCATCTCTCCATGTAGAAATATCCTTTGGGAAGACAAATTGCATTAAGAACATTTCTATTATCAAGAACTTCTCTGAGTGAGATAATTGTTCCGCCCATTGTGTTGTTTTTAGGATGTGATGCATGGGAAAAGAGGAAGATTGTTTTGAGAAAGCTGGAAAAAGCAGCTTTTTCTTCCTATGAGAAAACTTATAAGACACGCAAGCACACATATACAAGTAGATATAAAGCCCACAATATTATTACCATTTCAAAACACTTTACTCTTTGAAAATATTTGAGACGAGTTTATGAAAGGTGATGAGATGAGGTAAATTCCCTTGAGAAGAAACCTTATAACCCTGCATTACCCAAGAAACTCCCAAGGAGGACTTTCTAGTCTATCTCTGCCACGAAAGTTTGAACAAATCCTAGACTATCTCTTTTCAGACCTAAAGACACATTCAATTTCTTTTCCCCATGAAATTATTATCAAAAACTTTAAATGAAAACTGCAAGAGAAGATGAAAAATCAGTTTAGAGAAAGACGGAGAAAAGGTCTTTAGGACTCAACTGCAAGGAAGAAAATACTAGAGCTGACTTTGACTTGACTTTACTCCCTTAAATAAATTTCCTTTGGTGCTGAGATACTGATCAGCATACTACAGATACCTAGATAGCCCTGATACTGCTGACAGTGGTGGATCTAGAGAGACCCACAGATTTACAACATGCCATACCAGTGACAGAGCCCTGTGTGGAAACTTTGTCATTTTTTCCTCATGCCTCACTTTTGGCTGTGGATTTTTCCACAACAGTTAGAGATTCCAAAGGAAATAAGACCACAAGCAAATAAATGAATGGACTGCAGTTAGAAGAAGAAATGTTTATTCAAACACAAGAATAATGCCAGTTGTAGAAATCTGGATGCTTCTCATGTGTTGTTTCTGAGGACATGCAAGTGGATGTTTACTCATGGTAAGCAGTACCCAAAAAGTCTAAAGTAATATACCGTATTAATTCATCTGTTCTCAAAGTGCTATTGGATTTTCTTGAATATCTCTTGTGCTACACATTAATGTCTCCGTGTTTGAATTTTGTTTTTTCAGATACAGAGAGTATTTCATTTACAGTTACTAGGAATCCATACAACACACATGCTTTGTATTCTGTGTCTACTAGTATTTGCTATCGCATAATAAATACAGTATATTACAGAACTGTGTAGGAATGAAGAAGAAATTAAACTGCTTGTTTAAATACATATGTTTACAGTATGTGACAGTAGAAAAGAGTTACTATGTTAGATGATATGCATTTTGGTATGCTTTGAGGTAAATGGGCTCTAAGATACATTTGTTTAGCACATTGGAAAGCAACCAGCAGCAATTTCATTTTTAAGGCATAACTAGAGATCAGCTTGGAATAGAGCAACAGTTAAGGATATTTTAAAAAACCCCGCATCATTCTCTACCCAAATAAATACTCTTCTTGCCAATTTCTGTCACTTATATTGGCCTCAGAAGTCATGACATTGATGTACACAGCCTGAGAACAGTACCACTACAACACAAAGCTGAGAACAGTACTGTCTATCTTTCTGAGTGTTTAGGGTGAACCAGTGACCTCTAAATTTATGTACAGTTGTTTTAGGTTCAAAATTAAATTCGGAACGTATACACAGAAATGTTTTTCTGTCTGTTAACTGATTTTAAAGAATTCCACATTCTCTTATTTTGAGGCAAGTTTACTGCAATTCTATAATAATTTTGCATCTGAGTGTCCCCTATATTAATATCTCCTTTTATTCATTTCCCATTCTTTACCACAGTTGAGTTGGAAAATTGTTGCTGTAAAAAATTTCTGTGTAATTTCCATGATCTTATCTGATGGTGGAAAAGCAGAATGACTCCAGATCTCCCTCATCTTCAGGGCACTCACAATCTGCAATTTGAAATCTTGTAGGTGCAACCACCTCCTCTGGATGAGGCTGAAATGGATCTATGGCCTTTCAGCATTGCAGGTGGTGTCTGAATGACCAGAGCATCTTCCACACTGCAAAAGGGGTTTTTTAAGCATTCTGTGTTGTGGGGTTGAGAAAAAATGCTCTGAAATCTCAGCTATTTTTGCTAAGTAGAAAGGTATGGTACAAGTTGAAGGGGGATTGATGCTGTTTCTAGCTCTCACTCCTTATAAATCACCTTCTTCTCCCTTTTTTCTTATCCATAAAGCAGATGAAGTATATTTTCTTTTTAAATGCAGATCTTAATTAGTTTTAGGAATTAATTAAATGTCAGCCATCTTGACCAAAACAACTTCTTCATCAGGATTATGAAAGATAATGAATAGCAGTAGTTATTTTAGATAATGTTAAACATTAACATTAGCTAGAAATAAAAAAAACAATCGTGGCATATGGCTACACCAATTTCAGACCTTTTTATTCTGCTGTCTTTGTGAGTATCACAGTACAGTGTGATATATTTTCAGTTTTCAACATATAGCATGGGAAGGATCCTGTTTCAATAAAAGAGATGTGATCACATATTCTACTGCTTAGCTTAGTAAATCAGATTTGTATAGCACAGCAGAAGTCAACAGGCTTGTTTCAATACTACTACTACTACTACTACTACTAAAAAAATCTAAACTTCTCTATGAAAATCCTTGTTCAAAAGCACTTTAAACAATATGGCCAAAATTAAATGGAAGGATGTTGCAGTTAGGTCGCTAGATCTATGTTCAGGTATCTGCTTGAGTTTCCACTGCTAGAATGTGTTGGATTTATATCAATTATTGTACATAAATCACTAAAATCTATGGGATGGGAAACACAGAACATCCCAAGTTGGAAAGGACCCACAAGGATCATGGAGTCCAACTCCTGGCCCTGCATAGGACAACCCCAAGAACATTTCCATGCCCCTGAGAGTGTTGACCAAATGCTTCTTAAACTCTGGTAGGCTGGGTGTTGTTGACTATAAGGATGTAACTCACTGGATCTAGGACTGCTAACGTGTTTTTGCTGATCTTGGTGTACGTGCATCCGGGATTTTAAATAATGCCAGTCTAGAAAAAGTTGTCAGAACTAAAAGCATCCCGCCCTTCATGCTCATCACCCTCAAACAAGCAAGGTTAGCTCTGCACTTCACCTTTGCTCTTGGCTGTTCATGAGAATCTGTCTGTGGTTTTAAAGTAAAATGGAACATTTTGTTTTGAGAATTTGTGTATCTCCGAGAAATTTGTGAATGGAATGAAGAAGAGCAAGAATAGCCAAATACCATGTCAGTGTCTCATGTTCTCTGAGCCTGGATCCCTAAGGATATGCTGTCAGTCAGGTTAACTCCTCTGCTCCCAAATCTTCTTGTCCCCTGGGTGGCAGTGAGTGGCAAGACACAGCTCTCTAGAAGTCACCACCATTACTTATTGATGACTCACTGTTGCAAGCTCCTTGGATCCCTCAAGGAGCAGAGAAAGTGAGAATGAGCAAACCCAGGAAAAGCAACAAGAATTACAAGTTTCATGAACCTGCATGGGAACTCGTCACACTGGTTGGGCCCATTGTAACACCACAGGGGTAGTTTTTAATACTGAACCCAAGTTATTAAATGGATGACAAAATCTTTTAAGCTGTAGTTAGGCCAATTCTTCATATGAAGAAACAACAGTCATTAGAAATAGCTGGAGCTACATTTTTAAATACTTGTGCCAAGTAGAATCCCTTAGTAAGGAATAATATAATGGTTTGTTTCATAACCATGTATGCAGAGTAAGTTCCCCAGGGTGGCTGAAGGGATAGAAAGGTTACTCTGGCTGACAACTGTGGTTGGTGAAGAACTGAAGTTAATGTTACATGTTGAAGTAAAAGGTTTGAAGGTTTATCTCACAGCACAGCAGAGAAAAGACATAAATTAGTGACAAGATGTTAGTGTAGCTGAACAGTTAGAAGAAGAAATCAATGTCCAAATTGGTGTAAAAATGTAATTTCTCCCCAGAGAAATCTCCTTTGGTCTGGTGAAGCACAGGAGCCAAATGCTCTGATGCAGGCTTTCATACCATTTAGGAGAGGGAAGGGAAGATGCAAAAGCTCAATAATCAATATTAGAACCACAGCATCATCCCTGATCAACATGGAAGCAGGGAACAAGACTCAGGATTCCCTCTCTCGGGAGAAAGCACTGACTGTTAGGCTGCAAGGCCGCACATTGTCCTGCATGGTCTCTTCTACCTTATCAATTATCTCTTTCTTACTTCAGAGAGGCACAAATTTGCAGCTGTGGAAGAAGTTTCCCTAGCTTACCAGCTCATGCTCAAAGCCCTGTGACCTCCTGTCTTTCCGCTGGCATTTCACAAGCAGGTGCTCACAGGTGATCATGCCTCTAACCATAAAAGGGAGTTTCTAACCTGGCAGGTGGCTGTGTTACCTCATAGGAAAAGGGTTCCTTGTGCATCCACCCATTTGCCATGGATACATTTGCATGAGATCTGACATAGTCAAGAAAGCCCGTTTAAATGAAAAAAACCTCCCTCTGATAAAGAATCACTTCCATGAAAGGAGATGCATGGAGACAAGAAGGTCTGACAGGGCTGCCAGATCCTTGCGATGCTGCTGAAGCACTACATGCTTCTACATTTTTTATTTTTTTTTGAAAAGCCAACTAAAAAGGCAAAGTTTCTGCCAACACCAAGAATTTTGGAAAACTATGATCCCAAATACTTCAGGTATAAATAGTACCCCTCATAAAAACATTGCCTCCTTAGAGGGACATAAGTGTAAGAGCAGCTAAATGATTATTCCTGAACTGCTCAAATATTTATGTATTTTTGGATGTAAAATGGGACCTAAGATAAAAAGAAGGTATGTTTAGAAATTTCAGATTTCTCAAATCAAGACGTACAATAAAAACAGGCTTTCACACCTACATAGTATATCAAAACTATGAGCATTTTCATTCAACTGCTCCCAGCTTTTTCAGTGTTAAAAAGCATCAGAAGAAACCTTGACTTTTTTTTTACACACTTTCACTCAAGAAAGACATGTGGTCTTCTAAAACTGTGACAGTCCTTGTAAGCTTGTAGTAAATACTGGCTTAATTTTTCCTATTTTTAGCTGGCATAGGCTAAATGCTCCTTGCAATCAGCATTGCATGGAGTCAGTGGGAAAGATCAAAGAGAAAGATTGCTGCGCAGTCCACATGGCCTTGTGCTGGGATTGACGTCAGTGCTGCCCGTTATCTTTAAGTGTACATTCAGTGGAAGCACAAGGAGATCTCTCTAGCTACTCTGTAAGGGAGTCAGGGTTGGACTTTACTCTCATTTGTGACTGGGAACTTGAATTCTCTTAAGCTGAATGGGAAAAGTCTTTCTTCAAATTCATATGATACAGCCTGTAAAAGAAAAGCTCCCTTTACTGCCCGCTAATATAAATCTTCAGATTGTACATTAATAATAGGATGTCAATTGTTAATATTTCTGAAGCCACATTACTTAATGCCTACAGCCATTAAATATACTATTGTCATTTAGTAACATTCTAAGGCATGTCTTTTAGATAACAGCATATGTTGATATTACCAAAGTAAAAGCAACAGTGCTTGAGAAATTATTTTTATGGTCCCTCAGTGGATGTCTGGATCCATACTTTTAGTTAAGACATCAGATGTTAATTACGAATGTCTTTATGTTCCCTTCCATGTATTGTCCTTTCTGATTTATATTGCATTTTATGACTTAAGCTGTACTTTGCCTGTGGGATGGAGGTGCTGAGTGTTTGCTTTTCCTTTCCTCTCTGAAAAGTGGGGATTACAATGTGAAATGTTTAGTCAGGGAGAGCAATGGACACAATATCCTTAGGAGTAATGCAATTACTCCTGCATCGTTAGAGGACTCATGTGGAGTCTTAATCTGTTTGTCTTTGAAGTAGGAGCAGGGAAATGAGTTGGGCTTGCATGGTGGCAGTTGGAAGGGGAAGGCACTGCAGAGGGACTGAGCACTTGCTGAAAGCTTTGCAAAAACCCAAGCAGAGTCTTTCCAAACTGTTTCCACCTCTGGAGTTCTACTTTTATTGGTGCTGACCCTCACCTCTCAATTACACTGCAATAAATCTACAGTAACTCCACTGAAGTTATAGTTTCGTAAATCATCTTTAAGGGACTGTACCACTATCTTTGTTCTAGGATAGAGGCTAGTTCTGCTTATTATGGATTCTAAAAATGCATAATGAAGTACAAGCTTTAATATTTGTTCTATGTAGTCTTCATGGATTCAAGTTTAATTTAAACCTATTCTTAAAAGAAAGCAAAACCTTCTCTGCTTTATAGAGAAAGGATTTTTCAACTGAGGTTTTTAATCCAAAGTTAATTATCTAAATCCCTGTAAATTAAGTGGTTTTGTTTTCAGAGCTACTGAGTCCCAGATACACCCCCTGACTTCATGTAGTGATGAAGCAGCTCATTAATACCCAAATTCAAAATCTTAATCTTTTTTATAACAACCAAAAATGCATTTAATATTTTAATTTCACTGACTTCTGATGTGATATTTTCATAAGATTAGTCATGTTCCCAAAGAAAAAAAATGTCAATATTCTGTAAAGAGCAATGGAGCAGGAATAATGAAGACTAGGAAACTCTTTTAAAGATATTGGGGGGAAAAATTAGTATTTTAACCTTACTTTTTAATATAGTCTATGAAGGCAGAATATTCTGGATTGGTCAAAAGCATTTTCTCTATTTTATTTCCACACAAGCAGGTATCATTGGAGACAAACTATAGATATGTGTAACTTTGTTGTGTACCAGAAAGTTGTGTGGAACAGAACTGTGGGTTTCTGAGACTATTTTCAGTTGCAGCATTCTGTGTGCTGTGAAGCGGAGGCTTTCAAAGTCTAATCACTTCCTTTATCTTTATAGCATGAACTTGTCACTTAGACCCTTCAGGAAGTCAGACTACAAGAAAATTTCCTCTTTAAAAATATCTAATGTTACTCCACCCTGCTAAAATGCACAGAATTGATTTTTTTTCCCCTCTCCTTTCTAAAGACCCCAGTTTTATTTGATGCATCTCATACAACTCCATTTTGTGGAGACAGACAACTGTCTGTGATTCCTTCTAATTACTGTGAAGCAGAGGTCTTTGAAGTTTCAGAAGATAAAACTTACCTGAATTAAGATGTCAGATATCATGGCATTTGGGAATTATACAAATGTAATAGAGGCACGTAGAGATTTTTGCTAACATGCAAATACATGTGTTACAAAGGTCCAGAATCGCTGGGGCATGTGAATGACAAATAATAGTTTCTATCTAGATTTCTTGTGCATCTTGCATTTTCTTGTATTTTTACACTGCTGAAATAGAAAAATTTTAGGTTCTTTTACTGTGAAGTTCAAGGTAAGGAAAAAACCCCTTCATAATTATCATACACTTTATTTGCTTAGCACTTAGAAGAAAGGTTGCTACATGATGATGAAAAAAGCAAACAACTGCTGGTATTCACTTTTACAGAGAACCCGAGCTCAAATTATGTTAGAATGGGAGGATGGTTAGCAAATACTTAGCTAATCCACTTTTTAATTGACAAAACTCTTACTGTGCCATAAAGTCCTTGGAAGTCTCAGAGATCTCCAGTGAGACTGAGAGGCTTGATTTAGTTAACCTGCTGGTTGAGCACATTCTCTTTCTCCAGTGCACCTTTCTCACCTTATTTGTTGCACTTCCATATGTTGTTACTCCTACTTCCTGACCTATTTCTCCTCTTTCTTAGGTCTTACAATCTCAGTTCTGCAAATCCATCTTCTGTCTCTGGAAATTACCAATTGAGTATTTTCTGCTGTGGACACAGAAGAAAAGTCCTCTGAGAAGAACACCAGGGCCAGGCAATAAAAGGTCATTGCCCTTTTCACAGTCTTCTTTCCAGTTTACCTCCTGCAGGGTGGCTTCAGACAGCTCCTGAAACTAATGTTAGTCTGTCTCTGCCTCCAGAACGACAATGCCTCGGGCCTGGGATGAGCAAAATTCAACTCTGCATAAGCAGCAGCTCTTGTAGTTGTTGCCTTACTTTACCTACTCAAGAAGTAAAAATATAATAATATATAAAATGTTTGCAGTGTTATGGTAAAAACTGCATCATAACTGATGTCTAAGGTGAGGAAATACAATATTTATGCTTGTGGTTTATTAAAAACTGCATTTGTAGGTCACTTTTCCTGTCACTGTGGTTTAATTAAGCAGCACTCTCTAACAGTGTGCATCAGCGTTGTTGGTGGAAAAGGAAAAAACACTGAGCAATGACGTATTGACATCGTAAGCCAGACACAAGTGTCTCAATTAGATGCTGATTTGGGGAATGAGAGATTGTTGACTTCAGGGCAGGAGAATATGTTCTTGTTTTCTTTCTTTTGATGTAGGCTCTCAGTAAACAAAATAGCAATGGTGCAGAGGTAATCTGCTGAAAATATCGCCAGAATGCTTATAGTAGCTGTAGAAAGAGTTCACTGTGTTGTCCCTTTCAGTGTCATTTGTGGTCCAAGTAGCAAGGAAGTGAGCTGATCAAAACGCAGATGCAATTGTGGTCTTTGTCATTATGCTGTCAGAATAATCTATACAGCATAGCTGTGGATATCCTGTCAAATAAAACAAACGCACAAAGGCTTTGTGGCAGCATTGCAGACATGTACAGACACTTGCCCCACAGTTAATCTTCAGGTGCATCCACTCTGCATCTGTGAAGTTGCCTGGTTTAAAACCAGTTATTATCAGGTATTATGGATCCATCTGAAATGACATGATTCAGAAGCTCAGATGTTCCTCACACTTTACTATAATATGAAAACAATGGTTGCTCTTACGCAGTCCCAGATGCTCCCACTGCATGGGGTGATAATCTGCTTAATACTTCTGAACATTGGACCTTAGAAATTTAAAGATGATGTCTAGATGTCAGCCATGCTGTCATGACTAGGACATTCTTCAGTGAAGAAGAACAGAACAAAAAACCAAAAAACCCCAGAGGCCAGGTTTTCAGTTGCTTGGCACTTCTTTTGTGGCAGAGGGCACAGCAAAGTTGGAGAGCAAGTTAGACTGGCTGTGGGCTACCAGAGCTGCCATGGGTGGATTGACTGGATACTTCCAGAGCCCCCATCAACTTAGGTGTGAAGTGCTTAGCTGAGAGAAGCCTTAGGTGTCTGATTTGAGAAAAGTTCTTGTGTAAACCAAAAAGAGCTAAGGTGGGAGTAATTATTAGCTGGGGTAGCACTGTTCAGCCTAGAGAAGAGAAGGCTCTGGGGAGACTTTTCTGTGGCCTTTCAGTACTCAAAAGATAGGGACAGACCCTTCAGTAGCAGACCTGCAGAGAGTCATAGGACATTAATTAACCGTTTAAACTAAAAGAGGGTAGATTCAGAGGAGATATAAGGAAGGCTTTTTTTTCAATGATAGTAGTGAAACTCTTGAACAGATTTCCTAGAAAAGTGTTGGATGTCCCATCCCTGGAAACATTCAAGGTCAGGTTGAACTGGGCTCTGAGCAACCTGATCTAGTTAAAGATGTTCTGGCTGATTGCAGGGGGTTGGACTAGGTGACCTTTAAAGGTCACTTCCAACTCAAAATATTCCATGATTCTATGAATTTTACCCCCAGAGGCTGCTGCCTAGGCCACCGTCTTTTATTTTTGCATTGGGAAATGGGAGAAATAGAAAATTTGCACAAATGTGCCAAAAAAGGACAGGTAAAGCAATGAGCTAGTCTGTACTGACTTGTCTCTTTTTTCCTTGCCATCAGAGAAGAATTTGATTGCCAAGCTAATTTGTCTCTGTAACTCATTTCAAGAGGTCATAAATGAAGTTATTGCTGAGGATACAGCCATCCTAGAGGAGCTAGTGCCAGGATCCTTTTATCTATCCATTGACTGCATGCTTCTGGAATAGCTGTCCAGGCCTTGCGCCAGGTCTGCCTGTGTGTGGGTGTGTGAATGAGGAGCAGGTGACTGCTTCAGCAGCTGCTGGGAGAGACTTGTCCTCTGCCTCCCTCTGAGTTTAAAGGTGTTCACCATGAAGGACTCAGTTACTGGAAATTGCATACACACAGAGACAAATGCCCCTCCGACCCACTTTTTTGGTTAGATTTTTATAGTAAGAGGTTTTCATTTAAATAAGTATATAATGGATTTATTTTTGCAGAAAATATTACCTTTGTAGTACATAAAGGACTTCTTTTGCCTACAGTGTTAAACCTCTATGAAAAAATCATGATCTTCCAGTGGTCTTATAGCCACCATACAATCCATTCTCCTATGTGCTAATCTGGCTATAAGTAAATGAATAAGGTTGAAGCTGTTTTTTAAATAAGGTTGTATAATGGACATGTAATAGAGGATGCATAATGTAATAGAGGATGCATAATGTAATCTAATCTTGAACCAAATGTCAAAGGAAAAATTTCATTTGCATGATGTTCACAAACCCTAGAAAAAGTCCCTAAATAGCTGTGTGACTAATTCCAGTCCTATTTTTAGGTACTAGTAAACAAAAGATATTAGAAGTTTTTGCCTTGTTTTGTCTTTACAGGTCTGTTTTCTGTAAACAAATCCATAGGAGGGCAGAAGGACAAAAATCCGAAGGATGAGAGCACAGGTGACAAAGTACCATGTGAAAAAGTTAGTGTATATCCTGTTCAGCATGAAAAAACCATTCTTAAAGTATACTGAAAAATAATGTAGTAAATTCTGTTATCTATAAGCTACCTTGATTTCATATTTACAAGTAGAAAAACACTCTTATCCTAATACCTTATCATTATCCTAACACCAAACTCTAAACATGTTTAATTTCCACAGGTATCTGAAAAATTTCTGATCTTGTAAAAATCATGAGAAACAAACATTTGCCTAAATCAATTGTAACTGCAGGATATGTCTGGTGTAAATGATCAAAATTTAGTCAATGGTGCATCTTTACATTAGCACTGAGAAACATCTTTATATTAGCACTTCTTATCCTGTGTCCTTTATCTTATACGACATTGATAAGGTGCTAGCTTGTAGATCAGGGACGCAAAATGAAAAATAATCTTGTTCATTGGTATTCATCAGAACAACCGTGTATTAGCAGATCTCTTGTGTAAGAAGCTTTCCTTTCAACATGTTCTCTAACTTCAACAATCGGAATGATTTCTATAAATCTAATTTTTCAAAATGCATTATGATGTATGGAGCCTTTGTAAAAATTATCTTAATGAGGCTGCCAGTTTTTCATGCCTTTCAATTCTTCCTCACAAAAAATGTTCTTTTCAAGTAGACTCCTCTTTATTTCCCATGCAAATACGTATGTCAGTCCCTTCCACCCAATGTGAGCGTGTAATCAGGGCCCAGACAGAATTATTGCCTCTGTTACCATTTTGGAGGAAGTAGATGGCAATAAACCTACATTTTGAACAAAGATCTGAAATTTGCTCCTCACTTCAAAGTGGCAGCAGCTATTTTTTGCCAAAATAATAAAAACATAATTTGATTATAACCCATATCTTCTTGCAAACCATTCCATGAAAATTGTCAGATATTCTCACACATGATTATGGGATACACTGTGTGGTGAGTAGGAGGAACATATAAATGCGTATTCACAGGTGAAGATGTTATATATAAACTGTCAATACTATTAAGCTGATTTGTCTGTTTAAAGTCATATATTCAGTCCTATATGCTTTAATTTGCCCTAACACTAGAAAGCCTAGTTATGAGGCTAATTCCATGGCTAAATGTAGGGTATGCCCAGCCACTGCCCTAGAGGGATGTCTGCTAAGGAGATGGAGCAATCTCCCAGCAGGACTCCCTGGGAGGACAGCTAACTTTTCAGTTACGGTGAGAAAAGACAGACCCAGAATCCCCTGGGAGACCCTATGCAGATCCTTTGTAACCCATTGGCCTTTACCCTCTGGCACCCACCCCCTGTATCCCTATAAAAGCTAGCCCCCTGCCCCTGCGAGGACAGAGAGCTGCCCATCCCTGGCTCCCCTTCGCTGAACTAATAAAGCTCCCTCGTGCGGAACAGCTGCATGAGCCTCTCGTCTCTCCCTGGTCTGCCCTGGAGGCTGCCCTGCAGAGCTGAGCTGGAATCACGAGCTGACAATCACTGAAGAGCTGACAGCTTCTGCACGGGCCCTCCTAGCCAGCAGCTGAGGGAAGACACCGGGCTTCGGGAAGATGATCTCTCTTGGGACCATCTCTCCGGACCGGTCACAGCTTCCTCGGTCAGAGATACTGACCCCTCACCAGCTATAATAGCTATATATGCAGAGTTCATCTTATTTTTTACTCAAAATACAAAGGTTGTTTTGCAATGAATGCAGAGGAGTGATTTACTCCAAAACCTTTATAGGATGTCATAGTTCAAGGATGCTCTAAATTGTACACAGTAATCTCTCTCCTTTGACTGTAGGGGGAGCTTCAGCAGCTGCCCAGACCATATGATGGGTCTCTCCAGTGATGCTGAGCCAGCACCAGCAAAGGTGCACCCCATTTTGAATGACCAGAATCCAACAAGAGTGGCCACCTGTTTAACAGACTGAGCAGTAGGCAAATACTGAGGTGAGAGGGGAGGAGACATCTCTGTGTGTTCATGTGTGTGTATACATTCTACTGGTGAAATACATTAATCAAGATAACTGCAAAAAAGGAAAGGGAAAAATTAAATTTAACACTAGACCTTTCAGACAGGAGACATCATTTCTGGGACGTTTTTAAAAACAGAAGGCTCCATGGGACACATCTGGTTTTTGTAGATCTGTTGTTGACTCCAGACTGAGTGCCACACAGCTGGTAGCTGGCTACAGAGAAGATGAGATGCAATTAATATGCTAATTATAGGGGTCTGGTGTGTCTTTCCACTTTGATGTATATTCTCCTTTGTGGTGTTTCTTACTATTCTGCCTATGGAGTAAATTCTGTCATAATCATGTGGAAACAGAGTGGAACATTTGGAAAATCAGAGCATGTACACCACATGAACCTGTATCATTTTATGGACTGAAGGGCAAAAAGAATGTGCCAATATAACCTAGGAAAGTCGGAAACACTTTCCTGCTAGGCAGCACAGACTAATAGTTAAATACAAAATGCTGGTATCTAGTTTCTTTACAATGAGAACCTGTCATGTTTAGGAGAGTCATGCAGGTTCTATGAAACAGCAGTAGGATCCTATATACGAATTATTAATCACGTTTTCCAGAAAAAATGTCTCTCCAGTTTCCTTGGGTTTTTTTACAACTTCTACCTACGCTTGCAAATGAAATTATTTGAAGAACACATTTTTGAAGAACGAACTCCCACTTTGACCTTACATATCTTTATATAGTCACATTTGTTAACTGTGGGAGTAGTTGGTGATATTATTAGAACTTGTCCACAGTTTTTATTTTAAGGATGAGAAATATCAGAGAAGTTAAGGCCAGCATTTTCAAAGTACAAACATTTAGCTACTCTTGTGATTTGCAGTAAGTTTCTTTCATACAAAAATGTGAAGCAACTTACTCTATAGAGTATTTGAGTCTCTAAGTTCAGTTAACAACATTTCTAACTTTCAAACCAACTAAACATCCACAATGACTCTTTATTTTCAGAACAGTTCAGTACCTTCAAAATTGTTCTCAGAGTAGCTGCATGATAGATAACTAATATTAAATTTCTTCCAATCTGGAAGCTTCTAAAATATACTTATGTGAGTCATTTGAAATAAGCCAGTGGAAGAAATCAGGTGTCTCTGTCGTTCGGTCTACTACAAGACCTACTGACGTGTTTCCTAAAAAGTCTGGTACATATTTCTGTTTTACAGTACATGGAGATAGTGATTTTTCACTCAGCCAAGCAGCAAATGCCAAATTGTAAGAACATATATCTCTATATTGGTTTAGAAAAAAGTGCCAGATTGTGAACTGAGTAATCATGCTTTATGTAGTTCCCTTGTTCAACAAATATTTTGGAACTAGTACTCTGGCTTGATTTAGGTGCTAGAATGGGACCACATAGAAAAAAATGTGGAAGTTGAGCAACAAGTTTTCTCCCTCTTCCCATGGCACAGATCTTTTCCATGTCTGTATTTCTGTCAGTATCTGATTATGGGATATTTAACTGTGACATTGTAAGAGCATCCTCAGTGGCTGTCTGACTTCCCTCCTTACTGACCCTTCTAGCAGACATTTGCCTCTGAAGAATACAATGTCTGTGGTGTGCAACCACAGAGACTGTTATTTAGCAGCTACATTAGGAAACACTTCACAGAATGGACATAAAAAAGCAGCAGAATGCATTTTTCTGTTGTAAGAATGAGATACTACATTCATATGCATTTAACCTTTGACATTGCTCCTGACATCTACAGTATGTCAACTACAGCAGACAGTGTGAAACTACCAAGTTCATAGTTACAGATTTTAAAAGGAAAAAACCAGATTTTATACCTTAGTTTTCTTCCTCAACAGGCCCAGAAATACTGTGTCACTTCAATGACTGAGCAGTCATGGCTCAGCATAAACAAGCACTGAGCCATATTTAAACCAGGGATTTTAGAGTGAAAATTTATCTTATTCCCATAATCATCTTAACTTTCTCTGAATTATTTAATTACTGCATTCAAGTCTAATTGGTGTGTGTAAGTATTAGATTATTCTTCATGAATGAAGCAATGTGGAGCTACCTGCAGTTTTATGCATTGTGAATGGTTGTGTACAAAAAAATTATTTAAATGACGATGAGCAGTAAATGGAAGTCTTCTGTATCCATGTATCATAAAGGCAAGTGTGTTTCCCAAAAGAAAACTCTGCCACGCAAAAGTTTGTGACACAGCTGTGGAATTAATGAAGCTAAGAGATAAAATCCTTTGGGGCAGTTAAAACACTACTGCTCACTGTTAGCATAACAGGGACATGTGCTTCAGAGGAAGCAGCAGCTCATGAGAGTCTATTCCATTTTCTAGGGGAATTCAGTTCATTTGCGTTGGTGCTGCTGCTGTTTCCACTTTCATGGACTATTTGGCCACTGGGATTTAAAAGCCCTGATAATCAGCCTTGTGCAGCCCACAGAGCTGTCCTGGCTGTGCAGACTACATGTCCTGCTTGGCTCCAGCCTCACCATGTTACAGCCTGCATCTTGCACCAGGAAGCACAATAAATATAAATAAAGGCTGTGGAGAAGAACAGGAGTCAGGGCATTACCAAGCAACGCTGGGACACAAAACTGTAGGGAATCAAGTTTCATCTCTGCTGTTGTTGCTCATAGAGCTGTTTGTTTTTTGGAGACCAATCCATGTGCCATGAAGGTCACAGATAGCTTTTTCTTTTTAGGGTAATCTTTATCTTTCCTTTCTGGAGGTTTTGGTTTGTATTCAAAATGAGAAAAGAGAAACAGATTTGTGTAACAAACTCAATGATGCACATCTGCACTTCAGCTCTGAGGCTGAGCAGCTATTTATTATAACATAGTCTAGAGTCAAACAAATGGGACTAATTCTCTTTCCCATCTTGGCCAAGGCTGGATTGCTGAGCTTAGTGCCAGAGGGCTCCTGCAGGAGAGAGTGTCAGCTTCACCTGGGTCACAGAGAGTCCTTGTCTACGCACAGTGTGTTCCCATGGTTCTCACTGCCCTTCCTGCCTTTGTGCTCCTTTTGTTTGGGAAAAATAGCAGAAAGACTGTGTAGCATCAGAGCTGTGCTCTCTGGTGCTCCTCAGCTTGTCTGCTCCCCATATATCTATAAACTCTCCAACTCATTATTCTTCACCTATTTGAATGTCAGCGGGATCTCTGGGGATGTTTAGAAAAGGACTAATTTCTTTACGGTTAATTGCTGAGGTGTAAATGTGCCCATCATGGCAAGAAGGCTGAGGGGAGCAGAGAAGCTGTGCTGCTCACAGCCCCCTGTAATCCTCTGATCTTGTGGTCGTCATGTGGAAATGCAAACAACCGACTAAGATGACAGAGACTCTATCTGGGTGTCATCAGCCCCTGTTTCAGTGTTTCTGACTAAGCAGCTGGGACAATGGCATGACCCTATATATCTGTTAGGAAATAAGACAGCATGTGATGAGGATGAATGTTTCTAGATGAATGAAACATGCAGAAACACATCTCCATTTAATTTCTACCTGTTTTATTAGAAGCTGGAGTGATCTGAGCCTCTCACTGAGCTCACGCTTGGGCCCTGATTTGGATCCTATTGTACATACTGTGAGAAACAGAGCAAGCTACTGCATTCTTTTCAGCAGTTTTTCTTTTCTGAATGTTGTCCTCTTACAATCAGTTGATCTGGTTTTAATTTGTCTGACCAAATCTCACATTTTTCTGTGAATGATTTGCATCCTGCAGGGACTATTCCACCGCCCCCTCAACTGATGTTGCAACTGGAACAATGCTTAGAACATTTATAGTGCTTTTTTTTCCCTCCTGTTTTAGTTTTTTTTTTAAAATAAATGGTCTCTGAACTGCTTTTTCTTTTCTAGTTTCACTGTCTGTATTTTCAAGGCATGCACAGGGACCTTCCTCTCAGCTATAGCTATTTAGCTTCCTTTGAAACATGGCAGTGAGCTAAGCTTGATTTTTTTTCCCAAAAAAATGTAGGGTTTTTTTAAAGGAAATTGATCCCCTGCTCTGATTATTAGTTCAAAACCAGGTCATAATGAACCAAAGCTGTAAATCATATCCAGTGAGACTGCTATCAGAACAAAACTCAACTCAACTACTTCTATCTAGCACAAATTCACTCCGTTCAAGATAAAAGACTTCAAAAGACTTTACATCAGCTTTATGGTAGTGTAGGATTAGGTCCATAATCCTACTTTTACTTTAGGTGATTTGATATTATCGCAGGTGAACTTGGAGAACATCTTCTCCCTCAATCATATATTTCAGGCACAGAAAGTTACCTTAAGCTGCAGCCTGTTGAGTATTCAATTAGGTTTAAAATACCAGTCTTCAGTGGGAGCAAATATGATCATTTCATATTACTGCTTCTCATTGTACAGCTGTCACCGCTACCCTCTGTCGCCATCACTGGTAAGATTTATACCATTATTTGAGAATTAAGCTTGCAAAATTCTGTGGCCGGACTTTCCATGAAGGTGTTGTCCCAGTTTTACCCTTAATGACTGTATACATATGTATACCACTACTTTATATACATATAAAGTATTTTAAATTGTTGAAATACTCTTCAAAAGCCTTATAAATAGTATTAAATCAAACACAGTGGAAAAGATAGCACAAGATGCCGTGTTTGCTGAATAGATTCTTAACTGTTTCACAGTTCTGGTGCTGAATTTAAGAGATTCTCCGCTTCTAGATTTTGCTGTTGCAAAGAGGTGAACATAAAGGGGGCTTATATAACAACACTGACAAAAGAAATAAAGGTGGTAGCAACTCCATTCCAGACCAGGAATCATGTTGCACCACATAGCAAAAACCAGAGGAGAAAGAATACTGCTAGAATGAAGGAGAGAGTTGGACAAAAATACTATGAGAAGATAATCTGTGTTCATGATATGGTGTCATACAATTTTGTAAGCCAGTAATGTTAATTTTCTATGATCTCTGATTTTTTTTACTTGGTAAGACTATTTGAAGAATATAAATTTTAACCTGATATATATGTTTACTAGAACACTATTGAATTTTCTTGCCAAAATCTGCTAGCTTTTTGTTGCTCAGTTAAATAAACCAGACACCTCTTGAAAAAAAATTAATGTTTTGTGGGTGTGAAACAGGAGGAAATATAGCTGCAATTTAACTGGCAATGTAAATTCACCTGCAAACCTAGTATAGACATGTGGGAATTCTCTGTTCTACACACTCAAACACAGAAACAAGTAGATTTAACAGCACTGATTTTCTTCTTTCCAGAAGCATCTGTACTGGCAACTCTCAGTTTTCTCACAGTGAAGTGTGGACCTAACTCTGAGTGTATTTTATGTTATTACTACTTCTTGGAAAAGATATTTATGTGAGTTGATATAATTTCTTCATGATGTACAACCCACTTCTTGCAGCATATCACCTGGTGTACTCTAAACAAAACTTCATGGGAAAAAAAGAGATTTCTTTAGTTTATGGACTTGTACCTGCAGATTATTGAAATTATTTTGCAAATAATTAAATTGCTCTTCAAAGACAACAAAAAAATCCTGTCCAATAGAAAATGGGAGGCAGCTGAAACCTGTGAGTTTGTACCAGCTCTACAGTAACAAAATAATCTGAAGGACAAATAGAACAAAAGTAAATAGCCATTCAAATGCTTACCTCGTGCAACGGTGAGTCACTGCACAAATGCTTTCGACATACATCCTTTCTCTGAAGCTGCCCAATTTATCTACACATTGTTTCCCAAGTGTCTTGGATATGCATAGCTGGGAGAGATCTTAAGAGATCCACTGCAGAAACTGTCTTGCTTGGAAGAGGATTGGCTATATTGGAACCAACTATAAAAATATCTCTATTAAAATCCCCCAGTGAAGGACTTTCTCTAACAACCATAACTAGCTTTCTTCCCAAGTGGTAGACTGTCTTTATTATTGTAATAAATGTTCTTGAAAGAAGCCTATTTTTACAAAACAAATTAAACTGAACTTTTTTCCTACCCCCAATGGGCATGAAGGACAATTGAACGGATTTCTTCTTTTTGCTTTCCTAACCCAAGCAGTCCAACTGTTACAAGCTACTCATCTTACCCTGAGGAAAGTCCTTGGAAAGTAAACCAGATTTCCTTTCTCAGCCATTGTGCAGTTGCTGGCATGGTGGGTGTTAAGAAGCTGTTTTTACAACACAAAGAAATTAAAAGAGCAACAACTGATTTGCGGGAGAATCTTGCAGAACTAGGTTCATCACACATTGACGTAAAACACACACATATTTTCACAGTATGTGAGTATCCCCATCTGCCTAATTCATCACAATGAACTTTGGGGCCTTCAAAAATGGACTACTTATATCCTGTTTCTTTCCACTTTACAGAAACTAAACCAAGACTATCACGAGTGAATTTCATCAGTCCCAAAAGTGAGTGTAACAAACAAAATGGAACTCTTCAGTTATCTCAGAGTCTCAGTAGTATCAGGGTCATGGAATCATAGAATGGTTTGTGTTGGAATGGATCTTAAAGATTACCTGGTTCCAGCCTCTGCTGTGGACAGAGACAGCTAGCACTAGACAAGGTTGCTCAGAGTTCCATCCAACCTCTAATCAATTCGGTGACCTTTTTTGGGACTTGCTCCAGCAGGTCCCTGTCCTTCCTGTGCAGGGACCCCAGAGCTGGATGCAGTGCTCCTCGTGGGTCTCAGCAGAATCCCCTCCCTCCCCTGCTGCCCACGGGGCTCTGGATGCAGCCCAGGACATGTTTGGCTCCCCAAGTCCTGCTGGGCAGGGCTGCTCTGGGTCTGTTCATGCCCAGCCTGTGCTGATACTGGGGGTTGTCCCTACCCAGGTGCAGCATCAGCACTTGGTCTTGTTAAACATCATCAGATTCCCATGGGCAACTTCTTGAGTTTGTCCAGGTCCCTCTGGATGGCATCCCATCCTTCAGGTGTGTCATCAGCACCACTCAGCTTGGTGTCATCTGCTAATTTGCTGAGGGTGCACTTGATCCCTTCATCTACAACATTAATGAAGTTAGTTAATAACATTGGTCCCAATACAGACCCCTGAGGGACACCACTTGTCACTGATGTCCATCAGGACTCTGAGCCATGCACCACTCTCTTCTGGGTGCAACTGTCCAACTGCTTTCCTATCCATCTAACAGTCTACCCATCAAACTTATGTCTCTCCAATTTAGAGAGAAGGATGACCATGTAAAAGGCTTTACAGAAGTTCAGAAAAATGGCATCTGTAGCCCTTTCCTTGTTCACTGATGTGGTCACTCCATCACAGAAAGTCACTAGGTCGGTCAGGAAGGACTTGATGTAGTCCTGCTGGCTGTCCTGAATCACTTCCCTGTCCTCCATGTGCCTTAGCACAGCTTCTTGGGAGGATCTGTTCTGTGATCTTCCCAGTCACAGAGGTGAGGCTGACAGGTTGGTAGTGCCCAGGGTGCTGCCTTCTACTCTTTTTAAAGCTGTGTGCATGTTTTCCTTTTTCCAGTCACCAGAGACTTCACCTGACTGCCATGATTTTTCAAATATCATGGACAGCTAAAACTACACAGACGAATAAAAGTCCAGCCTGAAACAGGCAGTGGCAAATAGAGATGTGCCATCTTAAAAATAATGTAAGGCTCTATTTTACTTCAGCTGATGTGGAGGAAGAACTCCTGTCAACTTCTGTAGAATTGATTTAGGGCTTTAGCCAGTCTATGAGTTAACCTCATAAACTACAATCACATGAACTCAGTGTTCCCTCTAGAAACATACTCACCACTGTATTTGAACTCCCAGGCTTTTCCTACTGCTCCATGTAGTCTGTGCAACCAGAACCACGTCTTCATGCAGGACAATGGGTGTCTGGTCCCCTTTGCTGGAGATCAGAGGCTGCAGGGACACCACAGAGTAACAGGGTGTGGAGAGGGCCCCATGGCTGCTGTGTGTGGTCTGGGCTCCTCCAATCCTTAGCCTGCTGCAGTCTCACCTCAGTCTGAAAGCAGGGGGAAGGCAAGAGCATAAAACAATAATGAGACACCTCAAATGCATTAGTGTCATATCCTTTTGCCATGTTCTTTAATTCTCTCCAAGAACGTAGCATGTAGTCAGTCACTCTGAAGTTGTTCATAGAAATCTGAGCACATAGACAATATCTGAATAGTAAAAGGGCTGTATTAAAATTATTCACTTGAGGACATTCATAACCTAGTATTATGAACATTGGATTTGGGTCAGCACAGTCCCCACAGTTGAAATGGTTTGCATCCATAGGAGTTTGGCTGTGTACTGTCCAGTTTGCTAATCTCCAGGCATGTCTTTATCTAACAAAATATTTCATCT